>NC_044564.1:3493159-3561783 GCF_007565055.1 Rhinopithecus roxellana | reverse complement strand
AAACATAAATGTAACTCTGTGAGATGAATTCACCCATCACCAAGACGTTTCTAAGAAACCTTCTTTCGTGTTTTTTATCTGAGGATATTTCCTTTGTCACCGTAAGCTTCACTGCGCAAAGAAATATCCGTTGCAGATTTCAAGAAAACTGTGTTAGCAAACTGATCACTGAAAGGGATACTTGTAACTCTGTGACTTGCATTCATACATCGAAGTGCATTTTCCCCGAAGTCTTCTTTCCAGTTTTTATCTGAGGATATTTCCTTTTTCACAAAGGGCCCAAAATGGGCCCCCAAATATCACTTTGCTGATCCCACAAAAAGAGTGTTTGCAAACTGCTTCATGAGGACTAAATAGTAACTTTGTGACTTGAATTCACAGATCACAAAGAAGTTTCTCAGAAAGCTTTTTTCACGTTTTGAAGTGACGATATTTCCTTTATCAGGGTAGGCCTGAATGCGATCCAAAGTAGCCCTTCTCAGGTTCCTCAAAGACAGTGTTAATGGACTGTTCCAGGAAACATAAGTGTAACTCTTTGAGATGAATTCACGCATAACCAAGAAGTTTCTAAGAAAGCTTCCTTTTAATTTATATCTGAGGTTATTTCATTTGTCACCCTAAGTTTCATTGCACTAAGAAATATCCCATTGCAGATTTCAAGAACACTGTTTTGCAAAATGATGACTGAACAGAAAGTGTCACTCTGTGAGTTGTATTCATACATCGAAGTGCATTTTCTCAGAAGGCTTCTTTAAAGTTTTTATCTGTAGATATTTCCTTTTTCACCACAGCCCTCAAAGAGCTCCCAAATATCACTTTGCAGAATCCATGGCAACAGTGTTAGCAAACTGTTCCAAAAAGGGAAGGGTGGAACTCTGTGTGATGAAGTCACACATCAGAAAGCTATCTCTGAGAAAAATTCTCTCTAGTTATTATCTGATGATATTTCCTTTGTTACAATGGGCCCCAATGGGCTCTCAAATATCACTTTGCAGAATCCACGACCACAGTGTTAGCAGACTGTTCCAAGAAGGAAAGGGTGGAACTCTGTGTGATGAAGTCACACATCAGAAAGCAATCTCTCAGAAAGCTTCTCTCTAGGTATTATCTGAATATATTTCCTTTTCCACAATGGGACCCAAAGGCTCCCAAATATCACGTTGCAGATTCCACGAGAAGAGTGTTAGCAAACTGATTAATGATGTCTAAGCTGTATCTCTGTGAGATGAATTCACAGATCACAAAGAAGTTTCTCAGAAAGCTTCTTTCACGTTTTGAACTGATGATATTTCCTTTATCAGCGTAGGCCTCTATGCGATCGAAAATAGCCCTTCTCAGGTTCCTCAAAGTCAGTGTTAATCAGTGTTTCAGGGAACATAAGTGTAACTCTGTGAGATGAATTCACACATCACCAAGAAGTTCATAAGAAAGCTTCTTTCTAGTTTTCATCTGAGGATGTTTCCTTTGTCACCGTAAGTTTCATTGTGCTAAGAAGAATCCCATTGCAGATATCCAGAAAACTGTGTTAGCAAACTGATCACTGCAGAGAAACGTGTATCTCTGTGCATTGCATTCATGCATCGAAGTGCATTTTCACAGAATGCTTCTTTCCAGTTTTTATCTGAAGATATTTAATTTTTCACCACAGCCCTCAATGAGCTCCCAAATATCACTTTGCAGAATGCACGACAACTGTGTTAGGAAACTGTTCCAAGAAAGGAAGTGTGGAACTCTGTGTGAAGAAGTCACACATCAGAAAGCAATCTCTCAGAAAGCTTCTCTCTAGTTATTATCTGAGGATATTCCTTTTTCACAATGGGCCGCAATGTGTTCCCTAATATCTCTTTGCAGATTCCACGAAAAGAGTGTTAGCAAACTGCTTCATGAAGACTAAGTTGTATCTCTGTGGGATGAATTCACAGATCCCAAAGAAGTTTCTCAGAAAGCTTCTTTCACGTTTTTAACTGATGATATTTCCCTTGTCAGCGTAGGCCTCAATGGATCCAAAGTAGCCCTTCTCAGGTTCCTCAAAGACGGTGTTAATGGACTGTTCCAGGAAACATAAGTGTAACTCGTTGAAATGAATTCACACATCAAAAAGAAGTTTCCACTAACGCTTCTTTCGAGTTTTCATCTGAGGATATTTCCTTTGTCACCATAAGCTTCATTGCGCAAAGAAGTATCCCATTGCAGATTTCAAGAAAACTGTGTTAGTAAACTGATCACTGAAGAGAAGGGTTTCACTCTGTGGGTGGCATTCATACATCGAAGTGCATTTTCCCAGAAGGTTTCTTTCCGGTTTTTATCTGAAGATATTTCCTTTTTCACCATAGCCCTCAATGAGCTCCCAATTAACACTTGACAGAATCCACGACAACTGTGTTAGCAAACTGTTCCAAGAAGGGAAGGGTGGAACTCTGTGTGATGAAGTCACAAATCAGAAAGCAATCTCTCAGAAAGCTTCTCTCTAGTTATTATCTGAGGATATTTCCTTTTTCACCCTGGGCCCCAATGGGCCCCCAAATATCACTTTGCAGATATCACGAAAAGCGTGTTAGCAATCTGCTTCATGACGACTAAGTTATAAATCTGTGACATGAATTCACAGATCACAAAGAAATTCCTCAGAAAGCTTCTTTCACGTTTTGAACTGATGATATTTCCTTTATTAGTGTAGGCCTCAATGCGATGGAAAGTAGCCCTTCTCAGGTTCCTCAAGGCAGTGGTAATGGACTATTCCAGGAAACATAAGTGTAACTCTGTGAGATGATTTCACACATCACTAAGAAGTTTCTAAGAAAGCTGTTTCTAGTTTTCATCTGAGGATATTTCCTTTGTCACCATAATCTTCCTTGCACTAAGAAGTATCCCATTGCGGATATCAAGAAAACTGTTAGGAAACTGATCACTGAAGAGAAACGTGTAACTCTGTGAGTTGCATTCATACATCAAAGTGCATTTTCCCAGAAGGCTTCTTTCCAGTTTTTATCTGAAGATATTTCCTTTCTCACCCTAGCCCTCAATGAGCTCCCAAATAATACATTGCAGAAGCCACGACAACAGTGTTAGCCAACTGTTCCAAGAAGGGAAGGGTGGAACGAGGTGTGATGAAGTCACACCTCAGAAAGCAATCTCTCAGAAAGCTTCTCTCTAGTTATTATCTGTGGATATTTCCTTTTACACCATGGGTCCTTGTGGGCTCCCAATGATCACTTTGCAAGTTCCACTAAAAGACTTTTAGCAAACTCCTTCATGAGGATTAAGTTGTAACTCTGTGAGATGAATTCACAGATCACAAAGAAGTTTCTCAGAAAGCTTCTTTCTCGTTTTCAACTGATGATATTTCCTTTATCAGGATAGGCCTCAATGCGATACAAGTAGCCCTTTTCGGGTTCCTCAAAGACAGTGTTAATGGACTATTCCAGGAAACATAACTGTAACTGTGTGAGATGAATTCACACATCGCCAAGAAGTTTCCAGGAAAGATTCTTTCTAGTTTTCATCTCAGGATATTTCCTGTGTCACCATGAGCTTCATTGCATTAAGTATTCCATTGCAGATTGCAGGAAAAGTGTGTTAGGAAACTTATCACTGAAGAGAAACGTGTAACTCTGTGAGTTGCATTCATGCATCAAAGAGCATTTTCCTAGAAGGCTTGTTTCCAGGTTTTATCTGAAGATATTTCCTTTTTCACCATAGACCTCAATGAGCTCCCAAAAATCACTTGACAGAATCCACGACAAATGTGTTAGCAAACTGTTCCAAGAAGGGAAGGGTGGAAATCTGTGTGATGAAGTCACACATCAAAAAGCAATCTCTCAGAAACCTTGTCTCTAGTTCTTATCTGATTATATTTCCTTTTTCACCATGGGCCCCAATAGGCTCCCAAATATCACTTTGCAGATTCCACGAAAAGCACGTTAGCAAACAGCTTCATGACAACTAAGTTGTAACTCTCTGAGATGAATTCACAGATCACAAAGAAATTCCTCAGAAAGCTTCTCTCACGTTTTGAACTGATGATATTTCCCTTATGAGCTTAGGCCTCAATGCGATCCAAAGTAGCCCTTCTCAGGTTCCTCAAAGACAGTGTTAATGCACTGTTCCAGGAAACATAAGTTTAACTCTGTGAGATTAATTCACACATCATCAAGAAGTTTCTAAGAAAGTTTCTTTCTAGTTTTCATCGGAGGATATTCCCTTTGTCACCGTAAGCTTCATTGCGCTAAGAAGTACCCCATTGCAGATTTCAAGAAAACTGTGTTAGAAAACTAATCACTGAAGAGAAACGTGAAACTCTGTGAATTGCATTCATATATCGAAGTGCAATTTCCCAGAAGGCTTCTTTCCAGTTTTTATCTGAAGATATTTCCTGTTTCACCATAGCCCTCAATGAGCTCCAAATATCACTTTGCAGAATCCACGACAACTGTGTTAGCAAACTGTTCCAAGAAGGGAAGTGTGGAACTCTGTGTGATGAAGTCACACATCAGAAAGCAATCTCTCAGAAAGCTTCTCTCTATTTATTATCTGAGGATATTTTCTTTTTCACATTTGGCCCCAATGGGCTCCCAAATATCACTTGCAGATTCCACGGAAAGACTGTTAGCAAACTGCTTCCTGAGGTCTAAGCTGTAACACTGTGAGATGAATTCCCAGATCACAAAGAAGTTTCTCCGAAAGCTTCTTATCACGTTTTGAACTGATGATACTTCTTTTATCAGCGTAGGCCTCAATGCGATCCAAAGTAGCCCTTCTCAGGTTCCTCAAAGACAGTGTTAATGGAATGTTCCAGGAAACAAAAGGGTAACTCTGTGAGATGAATTCACACATCACCAGGAATTTTCCAGGAAAGCTTCTTTCTAGTTTTCACCTGAGTATATTTCCTTTGTCACCGTAAGCTACGTTGCACTAAGAAGTATCCCAATGCAGATTTCAAGAAAACTGCGTTAGGAAACTGATCACTGAAGAGAAACGTGAAACTCTGTGAGTTGCATTCATACATCGAAGTGCATTTTGCAGAAGGTTTCTTTCCAGTTTTCATCTGAACATATTTCCTTTTTCACCATAGCCCTCATTGAGCTCCCAAATATCACTTGGTAGAATCAACACCAACAGTGTTAGCAAACTTTTTCAAGAAGGGAAGGTTGGAACTCTGTGTGATGAAGTCACACATCAGAAAGCAATTTCTCAGAAAGCTTCTCTCTAGTTATTATCTGACGACATTTCCTTTTTCACAATGGGCCCCAATGGGCTCCCAAATATCCCTTTGCAGATTCCACGAAAAGAGGGTTAGAACCTGCTTCCTGAGGTCTGAGCTGTAACAATGTGAGATGCATTCACAGATCACAAAGAAGTTTCTCAGAAAGCTTCTTTCACGTTTTCGAGCTGGTGATACCTCAATTATCAGCGTAGGCCCCAATGCGATCCAAAGTAGCCCTTCTCAGGTGCCTCAAAGACAGTGTTAATGGACTGTTCCAGGAAGCATAAGGGTAACTCTGTGAGATTAATTCACACATCTCCAAGAGTTTGTAAGAAAGCTTTTTTCTAGTTTTCATCTGAGGATATTTCCTTTGTCACCGTAAGCTTCTTTGCACTTAGAAGTATCCCTTTGCAGATTTCAAGATAACTGTGTTAGCAAATTGATCACTGAATAGAAACCTGTAACTCTGTGAGTTGCATTCATACATCGAAGTGCATTTTCCCTGAAGGCTTCTTTCCCGTTTTTATCTGAAGATATTTCCTTTTTCACCATAGGCCTCAATGAGCTCACAAATATCACTGCAGAAACCACGAAAACTCTGTTAGCAAACTGTTTAAAGAAGGGAAGGCTGTAACTCTGTTTGATGAAGTCACACATCAGAAAGCAATCACTCAGAAAGCTTCTCTCTATAATTATCTGAGGATATTTCCTTTTTCACAATGGGCCCCAAATTGCTCCCATATATCTCTTTGCAGATTCCACGAAAACAGTGTTAGCAAACTGCTTCATGAGGAATAAGTTGTAACTCTGTGAGATGAATTCACATATCACAAAGAAGTTTCTCAGAGAGTTTCTATCACGTTTTGAAATGATGATATTTCCTTTATCACCGTAGGCCTCAATGCGATCCAAAGTAGCCCTTCTCAGTTTCCTCAAAGACAGTGTTAATGGACTGTTCCAGGAAACGTAAGTGTAACACTGTGAGATGAATTCACCCATCACCAAGAAGTTTCTAAGACAGCTTCTTTCTACTTTTCATCTGAGGATATTTCTTTGTCACCGTAAGCTTCATTACGCTAAGAAGTACCCCATTGCAGATGTCCAGATAACTGTGTTAGCAAACTGATCACCGAAGGGAAACGTGTAACTCTGTGAGTTGCATTCATACGTCGAAGTGCATTTTCCCAGAAGGATTCTTTCCAGTTTTTATCTGAAGATATTTCCTTTTTCACCATAGCCCTCAATGAGCTCCCAAATACCACTTTGCAGAATCCACGACAACAGTGTAAGCAAAGTGTTCAAAGAAGGGAAGGGTGGAACTCTGTGTGTGAAGTCACACATCAGAAAGCAATCTCTCAGAAAGATTCTGTCTAGTTATTACTGAGGATATTTCCTTTTTCACAATGGGCCCCAAAGGGCTCCCAAATATCACTTTCCATTTTCCACGAAAAGAGTGTTAGCAAACTGATTCCTGAGGTCTAAGCTGTAACTCTGCAAGATGAAATCACAGATCACAAAGAAGTTTCTCAGAAACTTCTTTCACGTTTTGAACTGATTATATTTCCTTTATCAGCATAGGCCCCAATGCGATCCAAAGTAGCCCTTCTCAGGTCCCTCAGTGACAGTGTTAATGGACTGTTCCAGGAAACATAAGTGAAACTCTGTGAGATGAATTCACACATCACCAAGAAGTTTTCAGGAAAGGTTCTTTCTACTTTGCATCTGAGGATATTTCCTTTGTCACCATAAGCTTCATTGCGCTAAGAAGTATCCCATTGCAGATTTCAAGAAAACTGTGTTAGCCACCTGATCACTGAAGAGAAAGGTGTAACTCTGTGAGTTGCATTCAGTACATCGAAGTGCAATTTCCCAGAGGCTTCTTTCCAGTTTTTATCTGAAGATATTTCCATTTTCACCATAGCCCTCAATGAGCTCCGAAATATCACTTTGCAGAATCCACGATAACTGTGTTAACAAACTGTTCCAAGAAGGGAAGGTTGGAACTCTGTGTAATGAAGTCGCACATCAGAAAGCTATCTCTGAGACAGCTTCTCTTAGTTATTATCTGAGGATATTTCCGTTTTCTCAATGGCCCCAATGGGCTCCAAAATATCACTTTGCAGATTCCACGAAAAGAGTGTTATGAAACTGCTTCCTGAGGTCTAAGCTGTAACTCTGTGAGATCAATTCACAGATCACAAAGAAGTTCCTCAGAAAGCTAATCTCACGTTTTGAACTGATGATTTTTCCTTTAACAGCGTAGGCCTCAATGCGATCCAAAGTAGCCCTTCTCAGGTTCTTCAAAGACAGTGTTAATGGACTGTTCCAGGAAACATAAGTGAAACTCTGTGAGATCAGTTCGCACATCACCGAGAAGTTTCTAAGAAATCTTCTTTCTAGTTTTCATCTGTGGATATTTCCTTTGTTACCGTATGCTTCATTGCGCTAAGAAGTATTCCATTACAGATTTCAAGAAAACTGCTAGGAAACTCATCACTGAAGAGATACGTGTAACTCTGTGAGATGCATTCATACATCGAAATGCATTTTCCCAGAAAGCTGCTTTCCAGTTTTTATCTGAAGATATTTCCTTTTTCACCATAGCCCTCAATGAGCTCCCAAATATCAAATTGCAGAATCCACGACAACAGTGTTAACAATCAGTTGCAAGAAGAGAAGGGTGGAACTCTGTGTGATGAAGTCACACATCAGAAAGCAATCTCTCAGAAAGCTTCTCTGTAGTTATTACCTGAGGATATTTCCTTTTTCACAATGGACCCCAATGGGCTCCCAAATATCACTTTGCAGATTCCAAGAAAATAGTGTCAGCAAAGTGCTTCCTGAGGTCTAAGCAGTAACTCCATGAGATGAATTCACAGATCACAAATAAGTTTCTCATAAAGCTTCTTTCACGTTTTGAACTGATGATATTTCCTTTATCAGAGTAGGCCTCAATGCAATACAAATTACTCCTTATCAGCTTCGTCAAAGACAGTGTTAATTCACTGTTCCAGGAAACATAAGTGTAACTCTGTGAGATGAATTCATACATCACGAAGAAGTTTCTGGGAAAGAGTCTTTCTAGTTTTCATCTGAGGATATTTCCTTTGTCATCGTAAGCTTCATGGCGCAAAGAAGTATCCCATTGCAGATTTCAAGAAAACTCTGTTAGCAAACTGATCACTGAAGTGAAACGTGTAACTCCGTGGGTTGCATTCATACATCGAAGTGCATTTTCCCAGAATGTTCTGTCCAGTTTTGATCTGAAGATATTTCCTTTTTCACCATAGCCCTCAATGACCTCCCAAATGTCACTTTGCAGAATCCACGACAACAGTGTTAGCAAACTGTTCCAAGAAGGGAAGGGTTTAACTCTGTGTGATAAAGTCACACATCAGAAAGCAATCTCTCAGAAAGCTTCTCTGTAGTTATTACCTGAGGATATTTCCTTTTTCACAATGGGCCCCAATGGGCTCCCAAATATCACTTTGCAGATTTAACGAAAAGAGTGTTAGCAAACTGCTTCCTGAGGTCTAAGCTGTAACTCTGTGAGATGAATTCACAGATCACAAAGAAGTTTCTCAGAAAGCATCTTTCACGTTTTGAACTGATGATATTTCCCTTATGAGCATATTCCTCAATGCGATCCAAAGTAGCCCTTCTCAGGTGCCTCAAAGACTGTGTTAATGGACAGCCCCAGGAAACATAAGTGTAACTCTGTGAGATGAATTCACACATCACCAAGAAGTTCTTAAGAAAGCTTCTTTCTAGTTTTCACCTGAGGATATTTCCTTTGTCACCGTAAGCTTCATTGTGCTAAGACTTATCCCATTGCAGATTTCACGAAAACTGTGTTACCAAACCAATCACTGAAGAGAAACGTGTAGCTATGTGAGTTGCATTCATACATCGAAGTGCATTTTCCCAGAAAGCTTCTTTCCAGTTTTTATCTGCAGATGTTTCCTTTTTCAACATAGCCCTCAATGAGCTCCCAAATATCACTGTAGAAACCACGAAAACTGGGTTAGCAAACTGTTCCAAGAAGACAAGGCTGTAACTCTGTGTGATGAAGTCACACATCAGAAAGCAATCTCTCAGAAAGCTTCTCTCTATAATTATCTGAGGATATTTCCTTTTTCACAATGAGCCCCAAAGTGCTCCCATATATCTCTTTGCAGATCCCACGAAAAGAGTGTTTGCAAACTGCTACATGAGGAATAAGTTGTAACTCTGTGAGATGAATTCACACATCACAAAGAAGTTTCTCAGAGAGTTTCTATCACGTTTTGAAATGATGATATTTCCTCTCTCAGTGTAGGCCTCAATGCGATCCAATGTAGCCCTTCTGAGATTACTCAAAGACAGTGTTAATGGACTGTTCCAGGAAACATAAGTGTAACTCTGTCAGATGAATTCACTCATCACCAAGAAGTTTCAAGGAAAGCTTCTTTCTAGTTTTCATATGAGGATATTTCCGTTGTCACCTTAAGCTTCATTGCACTAAGAAGTATCCCATTGCAGATTTCCAGAAAACTGTGTTAGCAAACTGATCACTGAAGAGAAACGTGTAACTCTGTGAGTTGCATGCATGCATCGAAGTGCTTTTTCCCAGAAGGCTTCTTTCCACTTTGAATCAGAAGATATTTCCTTTTTCACCAAAGCCCTCAAAGAGCTCCCAAATATCATGTGGCAGAATCCACGAAAACTGTTTTAGCAAACAGTTCCAAGAAGGGAAGGGTGGAACTCTGTGTGATGAAGTCACACATCAGAAAGCAATCTCTCAGAAAGCTTCTCTCTAGTTATTATCTGAGGATATTTCCTTTTTCACATGGGCACCAAAGGGGTCCTAAATATCACTTTGCAGATTCCACGAAAAGAGTGTTAGCAAACGGCTTCCTGAGGTCTAAGCTGTAACTCTGTGAGATCAATTCACAGATCACAAAGAAGTTTCTCAGAAAGTTAATCTCACGTTTTGAACTGATGATTTTTCCATTAACAGCGTAGGCCTCAATGCAATCCGAAGTAGCCCTTCTCAGGTTCTTCAAAGATATTGTTAATGGACTGTTGCAGGAAACATAAGTGAAATTCTGTGAGATCAATTCTCACATCACCGAGAAGTTTCTAAGAAATCTTCTTTCTAGTTTTCATCTGTTTATATTTGCTTTGTCACCGTATGCTTCATTGTGCTAAGAAGTATTCCATTACAGATTTCAAGAAAACTGATAGGAAACTCATCACTGAAGAGAAACATGTAACTCTGTGAGATGCATTCATACATCGAAATGCATTTGCCCAGAAAGCTGCTTTCCAGTTTTTATCTGAAGATATTTCCTTTTTCACCATAGCCCTCAATGAGCTCCCAAATATTCAATTTGCAGAATCCACGACATCAGTGTTAGCAAACAGTTCGAAGAAGGGAAGGGTGGAACTCTGTGTGATGAAGTCACACATCAGAAAGCAATCTCTCAGAAAGCTTCTCTGTTGTTATTACCTGAGGATATTTCCTTTTTCACAATGGGCCCCAATGGCTCCCAAATATCACTTTGCAGATTCCAAGAAAATATTGTCAGCATAGTGCTTCCTGAGGTATAAGCAGTAACTCTCTGAGATGAATTCACAGATCACAAATAAGTTTCTCATAAAGCTTTCTTTCACCTTTTGAACTGATGATATTTCCTTTATCAGAGTAGGCCTCAATGCGATACAAATTAGCCTTATCAGCTTCCTCAAATACAGTGTTAATGGACTGTTCCATGAACATAAGTGTAACTCTGTTAGATGAATTCATACATCAGCAAGAAGTTTCTGGGAAAGCTTCTTTTTAGTTTTCATCTGAGGATATTTCCTTTGTCACCGTAACCTTCATTGCGCTAAGAAGTATCCCATTGCAGATTTCAAGAAAACTCAGTTAGCAAACTGATCACTGAAGTGAAACGTGTAACTCTGTGAGTTGCATTCATACATCGAAGTGCATTTTCCCAGAAGGCTTCTTTCCAGTTTTTATCTGAAGATATTTACTTTTTCACCATAGCCCTCAATGAGCTCCCAAATATCACTTTGCAGAACCCACGACAACATTGTTAGCAAACTGTTCCAAGAAGAGAAGGGTTTAACTCCGTGTGATGAAGTCACACATCAGAAAGCAATCTCTCAGAAAGCTTCTCTCTAGTTATTATCTGAGGATATTTCCTTTTTCACAATGGGCCCCAATGGGCTCCCAAATATCACTTTGCAGATTCCACAAAAAGAGTGTTAGCAAACTGCTTCCTGAGGTCTAAGCTGTAACACTGTGAGATGAATTCACAGATCACAGAGAAGTTTCTCAGAAATCTTCTTTCACATTTTGAACTGATGATATTTCCTTCTTCAGCATAGGCCTCAATGCGATCCAAAGTAGCCCTTTTCAGTTTCCTCAAAGACAGTGTTAATGGACTGTTCCAGGAAACATAAGTGTAACTCTGTGAGATGAATTCACACATCACCAAGAAGTTTCTAGGAAAGCTTCTTTCTAGTTTTCATGCTGAGGATATTTCCTTTGTCACCTTAAGCTTCATTGCGCTAAGAGTATCCCATTGCAGATTTCAAGAAAACTGTGTTAGGCAAACTGATCACTGAAGAAAAACGTGTATACTCTGTGAGTTGCATTCATACATCGAAGTGCATTTTCCCAGAAGGCTTCTTTCCAGTTTTTATCTGAATATATTTCCTTTTTCACCATAGCCCTCTATGAGCTCCCAAATATCACTTGGCAGAATCCACGACAACAGTGTTAGCAAACTGTTCTAAGAAGGGAAGGGTGGAACTCCTGTGTGATGAAGTCACACATCAGAAAGCAATGTCTCAGAAAGCTTCTCTCTAGTTATTGTCTGAGGATATTTCCTTTTTCACAATGGGCCCCAATGGGCTCCCAAATATCACTTTGCAGATTCCACAAAAAGAGTGTTAGCAAACTGCTATCTGAGTTCTAATCTGTAACTCTGTTCGATGGTTTCACAGATCACAAAGAAGATTTTCAGAAAGCTTCTTTCACGATTTGAACTGATGATATTTCCTTTATCAGCGTAGGCCTCAATGCGATCCAAAGTAGCCTTCTCATGTTCCTCAAAGACAGTGTTAATGGACAGTTCCAGGAAACATAAGTGTAACTCTGTGAGATGAATTCACACATCACCTAGAAGTTGCTAACAGCTGCTTTCTAGTTTTCATCTGATGATGTTTCCTTTGTCACCATATGCTTCATTGCGCTAAGAAGCATCCAATTGCAGATTTCAAAAAAATTGTGTTACGAAACTGATCACTGAAGGGAAACGTGTAACTGTGCGAGTTGAATTCGTACATCGAAGTGCATTTTCCCAGAAGCCTTCTTTGCAGTTTTTGTCTGAAGATATTACCTTTTTCATCATATCCCTCAATGAGCTCCCAAATATCTCTTTGCAGAATCCACGACAGCCTTGTTAACAAACTGTTCCAAGAAGGGAAGGGTGGAACTCTGTGTGATGAAGTCACACATCAGAAAGCAATCTTTCAAACAGCTTCTCTCTAGTTATTATCTGAGGATATTTCCTATTTCACAATGGGCACCAATGGGCTCCCAAATATCACATTGCAGATTCCACAAAAGGAGTGTTAGCAAACTGCTTCATGACGAATAAATTGTAACACTTGAGATGAATTCTCAGGTCACAGAGAAGTTTCTCAGAAAGCTAATCTCACGTTTTGAACTGATGATATTTCCTTCATCAGGGTAGGCCTCAATGCGATCCAAAGTCGCCCTTCCCAGTTTCCTCAAACACAGTGTTAATGGACTGTTGCAGGAAACATAAGTGTAACTCTGAGAGATGAATTCAAACATCACCAAGAAATTTCTGGGAAAGTTTCTTTCTAGTTTTCATTTGAGGATATTTCCTTTGTCACTGTAAGCTTCATTACGCTAAGTAGTATCCCATTGCAGATTTCAAGAAAACTGTGTTAGCAAACTGATGACTGAAGACAAACGTGTAACTCTGTGAGTTGCATACATACATCGAAGTGCATTTTCCCAGAAGGCTTCTTTCCAGTTTTTATCTGAAGAAATTTCCTTTTTCACCATAGCCCTCAATCAGCTCGCAAATATCACTTGGCAGAATCCACGACAACAGTGTTAGCAAACTGTTGAAGAAGGGAAGGGTGGAACTCTGTGTGATGAAGTCACACCTCAGAAAGCAATGTCCCAGAAAGCTTCTCTCTAGTTATTATCTGAGGATATTTCCTTTTTCACAATGGGCCCCAATTGGCTCCCAAATATCACTTTTCAGATTCCACGAAAAGAGTGTTATGAAACTGCTTCCTGAGGTCTAAGCTGTAACTCTGCGAGATGAATTCACAGATCACAAAGAAGTTTCTCAGAAAGTTTCTTTCACGTTTTCCACTGATGATATTTCCCTTATCAGCATAGGCCCCAATGCGATCCAAAGTAGCCCTTCTCAGGTTCCTCAAAGAAGGTGTTAATGGACTGTTAAAGTCAGCATAAGTGTAACTCTGTGAGATGAATTCACACATCACCAAGAAGTTTCAAAAAAGTTTCTTTCTAGTTTTCATCTGAGTATATTTCCTTTGTCACCATAAGCTCTACTGCGCTAAGAAGTATGCCATTGCAGATTTCAAGAAAACTCTGTTTGCCAACTGATCCCTGAGAGAAAGGTGTAACTCTGTGAGTTGCATACATCCATCGAAGTGCAATTTCCCAGAAGGCTTCTTTCCAGTTTTTATGGGAAGATATATCCTTTTCCACCATAGCCCTCAATGAGCTCCAAATATCACTTTGCAGAATCCACGACAACTGTGTTAGCAAACTGTTCCATGAAGAGACGGGTGGAACTCTGTGTGATGAAGGCACACATAAGAAAGCAATCTCTGAGAAAGCTTCTCTCTAGTTATTATCTGAGGATATTTCCGTGTTCACAATGGGCCCCAAGGGGCTCCCAAATATCACTTTGCAGATTCAACGAAAAGAGTTTAACAAACTGCTTCCTGGGGACTAAGTTGTAACTCTGTGAGATTAATTCACAGATCACAAAGAAGTTTCTCTGAATGCCTCTTTCACGTTTTGAACTGATGATATTTCCTTTACCATCGTAGGCCACAAGGTGATCCAAAGTAGCCCTTCTAATATTCCTCAAAGACAGTGCTAATCGACTGTTCCAGGAAACATAAGTGTAGCTCGGTGAAATGAATTCACACATCACCAAGAAGTTTTTACAAACGCTTCTCTCCAGTTTTCATCTGAGGATATATCCTTTGTCACCGTAAGCTTCATTGAGTTAAGAAATATCCCATTGCAGATTTCAAGAAAACAATGTTAGGAAACGGATCAATGAAGAGAAACGTGTAACTCTGTGAGTTACATTCATACATCGAAGTGCGTTTTCCAAGAAGGCTTCTTTCCAGTTTTTATCTGAAGGTATTTTCTTTTTCACCATGGCCCTCAATTAGCTCCCAAATATCACATGGCAGAATCCACGACAACAGTGTAAGCAAACTATTCCAAGAAGGGAAGGGCGGAACTCTGTGTGAAGTCACACATCAGAAAGCAATCTCTCATAAAGCTTCTCTCTAGTTATCATCTGAGGACATTTCCTTTTTCACTATGGGCCCCAATTGGCTCCCAAATATCACTTTGCAGATTCCACGAAAAGAGTGTTAATCAACTGCTTCATGAGGACAAAGTTGTAACTCTGTGAGATGAATGCACAGATCACAAAGAAGTTTCTCAGAAAGCTTCTTTCACGTTTTGAACTGATGATATTTCCTTTATCAGCCTAGGTCTCAATGCGATCCAAAGTAGCCCTTCTCAGGTTCCTCAAAGACAGTGTTAATGGACTGTTCCAGGAAACATAAGTGTAACTGTGTGAGATGAATTCACACAGCACCAAGAAGATTCTAAGCAAGCTTCTTTCTAGTTTTCATCTGAGGATATTTCCTTTCTCACCGTAAGCTTCATTGCGCTAAGAAGTATCCAATTGCAGATTTCAAGAAAACTCTATTAGCAAACTGATCACTGAAAAGAAAGGTTTAACTCTGTTAGTTGCATTCATACATCGAAGTGCATTTTCCAGAACGCTTCTTTACTGTTTTTATCTGAAGATATTTCCTTTTCCACCATAGCCCTCATTGAGCTCCCAAATATCACTTTGTAGAATCCAGGACAACTCTGTTAGCAAACGGTTCTGCGAAGGGAATGTTGGAACTCTGTGTGATGAAGTCACACCTCAGAAAGTAATCTCTCAGAAAGTTTCTCACTTGTTATTATCTGAGGATATTTCCTTTTTCACCATTGGCCCCAATGGGCTCCCAAATATCACCTTGCAGATTCCAAGAAAAGAGTGTAGGCAAACTGCTTCATGAGGACTGCGCTGATTCTCTGTGAGATGAATTCACAGATCACAAAGAAGTTTCTCAGACACCTTCTCGCACTTTTTGAACTGATTATATTTCCTTTATCCACGTAGGCCTTAATGCGATCCAAAGTAGCACTTCTCAGTTTCCTCAAAGACAGTGTTAATGGACTATCCCAGGAAACATAAGTGTAACTGTGTGAGATGAATTCACACATCACCAAGAAGTTTCTAAGAAAGCTTCTTTCTCCTTTTCATCTGAGGATATTTTCTTTGTCACCATAAGCTTCATTGTGCTAAGAAGTATCCCATTGCAGATTTCAAGAAAACTGTGTTAGCAAACTGATCAATGAAGAGAAAGGTGTAACTCTGTGAGTTGCATTCATACATCGAAGTGCATTTTCCCAGAAGGCTTCTTTCCTATTTTTATCTGAAGATATTTCCTTTTTCACCATAGCCCTCAATGAGCTCCCAAATTATCACTTTTCAGAATCCACGACAACAGTGTTAGCAAACGGTTCCAAGAAGAGAAGGGTGGAACTCTGTGTGATGAAGTCACGACTCAGAAAGCAATCTCTCAGAGAGCTTCTCCCTAGTGATTATCTGTGGATATTTCCTTTTTCACTATGGGTCCCAAAGGGCTCTGAAACATCACTTTGCAGATTCCACGAAAAGAGTGTTAGTAAACTGCTTTATGAGGGCTAAGTTGTAACTCAGTGAGATGAAATCACAGACCACAAAGAAGTTTCTCAGAAAGCTTCTTTCACGTTTTGAACTAATGATATTTCCTTTATCAGCGTAGACCTCAATGCAACCCTTCTCAGGTTCTTCAAAGACAGTCTTAAAGGCCTGTTCCTGGAAACATAAGTGTAACTCTGTGAGATGAATTCACACATCACCAAGAAATTTCTAAGGAAGCTTCTTTCTAGTTTTCATCTGAGGATATTTCTTATGTCAGCATAAGCTTCACTGCGCTAAGAAGTATCCCATTGAAGATTTCAAGAAAACTGTCTTAGCAAACTGTTCACTGAAAAGAAAGGTGTTAATCTGTGAGTTGCATTCATACATCGAAGTGCATTTTCACCGAAGCCTTCTTTCCAGTTTTTATCTGAGGATATTTCCTTTTTCACCATAGCCCTCAATGAGCTCCCAAATATCACTTGGCAGAATCCACGACAACTGTGTTAGCAAACTGTTCCAAGAAGGGAAGGGTGGAACTCTGTGTGATGAAGTCACATCTCAGAAAGCAATCTCTCAGAAAGCTTCTCTCTCGTTATCTGACCGTATTTCCTTTTTCACAATGGGTCCCAATTGGCTCCCTAATATCACTTTGCAGATTCCACGAAAAGAGTGTTAGCAAACTGCTTCATGAGGACTAAGTTGTAACTGTGTGAGATGAATTCACACATCACAAAGAAGTTTCTCAGAAAGCTTCTTTCACATTATGAACTTATGATATTTCCTTTATCAGGGTAGGCCTCAATGCGATCCAAAGAAGCCCTTCTCTGGTTCCTCAAACACAGTGTTAATGAACTGTTCCAGGAAATATAAGTGTAACTCTGTGAGATGAATTCACACATCACCAAGAACATTCTAGGAATGTTTCTTTCTATTTTTCATCAGAGGATATTTCCTTTGTCACCATAAGCTTCATTGAGCTAAGAAGTATCCCATTGCAGATTTCAAGAAAACTGTGTTAGCAAACTGATCTATGAAGAGAAACGTGTAACTCTGTGAGTTGCATTCACACATCGAAGTGCATTTTCCCAGAAGGCTTCTTTCCAGTTTTTATCTGAAGATATTTCCTTTTTCACCATAGCCCTCAATGAGCTCCCAATTTTCACTTGTCAGAATCCACGACAACAGTGTTAGAAACTGTTCCTAGAAGGGATAAGTGGAGCTCGGTGTGCTGAAGTCACACATCAGAAAGCAATCTCTCAGACAGCTTCTCTCTAGTTATTATCTGAGGATATTTCCGTCTTCACAATGGGCCCAACGGGCTCCCAAATATCACGTTGCAGATTCCACGAAAAGAGTGTTAGCAAACTCCTTCCTGAGGACACAGCTGTAACTCTGTGAGATGAGTTCACAGATCACAAAGGAGTTTCTCAGAAAGCTTCTTTCACGTTTTGAACTGATGATATTTCCTTCATCAGCGTAGGCCTCAATGTGATTCAAAGTAGCCCTTCTCAGTTTCCTCTAAGACAGTGATAATGGACAGTTCCAGGAAACATAAGTGTAACTCTGTGAGATGAATTCACACTTCTCCAAGAAGTTTCTAGGTAAGCTTCTTTCTAGTTTTCATCTGAGGGTATTTCATTTCTTACAGTAAGCTTCATTGCACTAAGACGTATCCCATTGCAGATTTCAAGAAAACTGTTAGGAAACTGATCACTGAAGAGAAACATGTAACTCTGTGAGTTGCATTCATACATCGATGTACATTTTCCCAGAAAACTTCTTTCCACGTTTTATCTGAAGATATTTCCTTTTTCATCATAGCCCTCAATGAGCTCGCAAATATCACTTTGCAGATTCCAGGAAAAGAGTGTTATCAAACTGCTTCCTGAGGTCTAAGAGGTAAATCAGTGAGATGAATTCACAGATCACAAAGAAGTTTCTCAGAAAGCTTCTTTCATGTTTTGAACTGACGATATTTCCTTTATCAGCGTAGGCCTCAATGCGATCCAAAGTAGCCCTTCTCAGGTCCCTCAAAGACAGTGTTAATGGACTGTTCCAGGAAACATAAGTGTAACTCTGTGACATGAATTCACACATGACCAAGAAGTTTCTAGGAAAGCTTCTTTCTAGTTTTCATCTGAGGATATTTCCTGTGTCACTGTAAGCTTTATTGCGCTAAGAAGTTTCCCACTGCAGATTTGAAGAAAACTGTATTAGGAAACTGATCACTGAACAGAAACGTGTAACTCTGTGAGTTGCTTTCATGCATCAAAGTATATTTTACCAGAAGGCTTCTTTCCAGTTTTTATCTGAAGATATTTCCTTTTTCACCCTGGCCTTCAATGAGCTCACAAATATCACTTGGCAGAATCCATGACAACAGTGGTAGGAAACTGTTCCAAGAATGCAAGGGAGGAACTCTGTGTTATAAAGTCACACATTACAAAGCAATCTCTCAGAAAGCTTCTCTCTAGTTATTATCTGAGGATATTTCCTTTTTCACAATGGGCCCCTTTGGGCTCCCAAATATCACTTTGCAGATTCCACTAAAAGTGTGTTAGCAAACTACTTCCTGAGGACTCAGCTTTAACTCTGTGAGATGAATTCACAGATCACAAAGAAGATTCTCAGAAAGCTTCTTGCACGTTTAGAACTGATGATATTCCCTTTTTCAGCGTAGGCCTCAATGCGATCCAAAGTAGCCATTCTCAGGTTACTCAAAAACAGTGTTCATGGACTGTCCAGTAAACGTTAAGTGTAACTCTGTGAGATGAATTCACACATCACCAAGAAGTTTCAAGGAAAGCTTTTTTCTAGTTTTCATCTGACGAGATTTCCTTTGTCACCAAAGCTTTGTGGAGCTAAGAATTATCCCATTTTAGATTTCAAGAAAACTGTGATAGGAAACTGATCACTGAAGAGAAACGTGTAATTCTGTGAGTTGCATTCATACATCGAAGTGCATTTTCCCAGAAGGATTCTTTCCAGTTATTATCTGAAGATATTTCCTTTTTCACTATAGCCCTCAATGAGCTCCCAATTTTCACTTGGAAGAAAAAACGACTACAGATTTAGCAAACTGTTCCAAGAAGGGAATGGTCGAACTCTGTGTGATGAAGTCACACATAAGAAAGCAATCTCTCAGAAAGCTTCTCTCTAGTTACTATCTGAGGATATTTCCTTTTTCACAATGGGCCCCAAGGGGCTCCCGAATATCACTTTGCAGTTTCCAGGAAAAGAGTGTTACCAAACTGCTTCCTGAGGTCTAAGCTGTAACTCTGTGAAATGAATTCACAGATCACAAGGAAGTTTCTCAGAAAGCTTCTTTCACGTTTTGAACTGATGATATTTCCCTTTTCAGCGTAGAACTCAATATGATCCAAAGTAACTTTTTCGGGTTCCTCAAAGACGGTGATAATGGACTGTTCCAGGATTCATAAGTGTAACTCTGTGAGATGAATTCACACATCAACAAGAAGTTTCTAACAAGCTTATTTCTAGTTTTCATCTGAGGATATTTCCTTTGTCATCATAAGCTTCATTGCGCTAAGAAGTATCCCACTGCAGATTTCAAGAAAATTGTGATAGCAAACTGATCACTGAAGAGAAAGGTTTCACTCTGTGAGATGCATTAATACATCGAAGTGCATTTTCCCAGAAGGCTTCTTTCCAGTTTTTATCTGAAGATATTTACTTTTTCACCATAGCCCTCAATGAGCTCCCAAATATCACTTGGCAGAATGCACAACAAGTGTGTTAGCAATCTGTTCAAGAAGGGAATTGTGGAACTCTGCGTGATGAATTCACACCTCAGAAAGCAATCTCTCAGAAAACTTCTCTCTAGTTATTATCTGAGGATATTTCCTTTTTCACAATGGGCAGAAATGGGCTCCCAAATATCACTTGGCAGATTCCACGAAAATAGTGTTAGCAAACTGCTTCCTGAGGTCTAACCTGTTACTCTGTGAGATGAATTCACAGATCACAAAGAAGTTTCTCAGAAAGCTTCTTTCACGTTTTGAACTGTAGATATTTCCTTTATCGGCATAGGCCTCAATGCGATCCAAAGTATCCCTTCTCAGGTTCCTCAAGGACAGTGTTAGTGGACTGTTCCTGGAAACATAAGTGTAACTCTGTGAGTTGAATTCACACATCACCAAGAAGTTTCTGAAAAAGCTTCCCTCTAGTTTTCCTGTGAGGATATTTCCTTCGTCACTGTAAGCTTCATTGCGCTAAGAAGTATCCCATTGAAGATTTCAAGAAAACCGTGTTAGCAAACTGATCACTGAAGAGAAAGGTGTCACTCTGTGAGTTGCATTCATACATCGAAGTGCATTTTCTCAGAAGGCTTCTTTCCAGGTTTTATCTGAAGATATTTCCTTTTTCACCATAGCCCTCAAAGAGCTCCCAAATATCACCTTGCAGAATCCACGATAAATGTGTTAGCAAACTGTTCCAAGAAGGGAGGGTTGGAACTCTGTGTGATGAAACCACACCCCAGAAAGCAATCTCTCAGAAGGCTTCTCTCTAGTTATTATCTTAGGATATTTCCTTTTTCACAATGGGCCCCTATGGGCTCCCCAATATCACTTCGTACATTCCACGAAAAGAGTGTTAGCAAACTGCTTCTTTAGGACTAAGTTGTAACTCTGTGAGATGAATTCACAGATCACAAAGAAGTTTCTCAGAAAGCTTCTCTCACTTTTTGAACTGATTATATTTCCTTTATCGGCCTAGGCTTCAATGTGATACAAAGTAGCCCTTCTCAGGTTCCTCAAAGACAGTGTTAATGGACTGTTCCAGGAAACATAAGTGTAACACTGTGGGATGAATTCACACATCACGAAGACATTTCTAAGAAAGCTTCCTTATAGTTTTCATCTGGGCATGTTTCCTTTGTCACCGTAAGCTTCATTGCCCTAAGAAGTATCACATTTCAGATTTCAAGAAAACTGTGTTAGCAAACTGATCCCTGAAGAGAAAGGTGTAACTCTGTGAGTTACATTCATTCATCGAAGTGCATTATCCCAGAAGGCTTCTTTCCAGTTTTTATCTGAAGATATTTCCATTTTCACCATAGCCCTAAATGAGCTCCCAAATATCACTTTGCAGAATCCAGGACAACTGCGTTAGAAAAATGTTCAAGAAGGGAAGGGTGGAACTCTGTATGATGAAGTCACACCGCAGAAAGCAATCTCTCAGATAACTTCTCGCTAGTTATTATTTGAGGATATTTCCTTTTTCACAATGGGCCTCAAAGGGCTCCCAAATATCACTTTGCAGATTCACGAAAAGAGTGTTGGCAAACTGCTTCATGAGGACTAAGTTGTAACTCTGTGAAATGAATTCACAGATCACAAAGAAGTTTCTCAGAAAGCTTCTCTTACCTTTTGAACTGATTATATATCCTTTATCAGCGTAGGCTTCCATGAGACACAAAGTAGCCCTTCTCAGGTTACTCAAAGACAGTGTTAATGGAATGTTCCAGGAAGCATAAGTCTAACTCTGTGAGATGAATTCACACATCACCAAGACGTTTCTAAGAAAGCTTTTTTTCTAGTTTTCATCTGAGGATATTTGCTTTGTCACCGTAAGCTTCATTGCGCTAAGAAATATCCCACTGCAGATTTCAAGAAAACTGTGTTAGCAAACTGATCACTGAAGAGAAAGGTGTAACTCTTTGACCTGCATTCATACATCGAGGTGCACTTTCTCAGAAGGCTTCCTTCCAGTTTTTATTTGAAGATATTTACTTTTACACGATACCGCTCAAAAAGCTCCCAAATATCACTTTGCAGAATCCACGACTACTGTGTTAGCAAACTGCTCCAATAAGGGAGTGGTGGAACTCTGTGCGATGAAGTCACACATCAGAAATCAATCTCTGAGGAAGCTTCTCTCTAGTTATTATCTGAGGATATTTCCTTTTTCACAATGGGCCTCAATGGGCCCCCAAATACCACGTTGCAGTTTCCACATACAGAGTGTTAACAAACTGCTTCCTGAGGTCTAAGCTGTAACTCTGTGAGATGAATTCACAGATCACAAAGAAGTTTCTCAAAAAGCTTCTTTCACGTTTTGTACTAATGATATTTCCTTTATAAGCGAAGACCTCAATGCGATCCAAAGTTGCCCTTCTCAGGTTCCTCAAAGACAGTGTCAATGGACTGTTCCAGGAAACATAAGTGTAACTCTGTGAGATGAATTCATACATCACCAAGAAGTTTATAAGAAATCTTCCTTCTAGTTTTCATCTGAGGATATTTCCTTTGTCACCGTGAGCTTCATTGCATTAAGAAGTATCCCACTGCAGATTTCAAGAAAACTCTGTTAGGCAACTGATCACTAAAGCGAAACGTGTAACTCAGTGAGTGACATTCGTACATCGAACTGCATTTTTCCAGAAGACTTCTTTCCAGTTTTTATCTGAAGATATTTCCTTTTTCACCATAGCCCTCAAAGGGCTACGTAATATCACATTGCAGAGTCCACGACAACTGTGTTAGCAAACTATTCCAAGAAGGGAAACGTGGAACTCTGTGTGTTGAAGTCACACCTCAGAAAGCAATCTCTCAGAAAGCTTCTCTCTAGTTATTATCTAAGGATATATCCTTTTTCACAATGGGCCGCAAAGGGCTCAAAAATGTCCCTTTGCAGATTCCTCTGAAAGAGTGTTAGCAAACTGCTTCCTGATGTCTAAGCTGTTACTCTGTGAGATGAATTCACAGATCACAAAGAAGTTTCTCAGAAAGCTTCTTTCACGTTTTGAATTGATGATATTTCCTTTTCAGCGCAGGCCTCAATGCGATCCACAGTAGCCCTTCTCAGGTTCCTCAAAGACAGTGTTAATGGACTGTTCCAGGAAACATAAGTGAAACTCTGTTAGAAGAATTCACACATCACCAAGAAGTTTCTAGGAAAGCTTCTTTCCAGTTTTCATCTAGGGATATTTCCTTTGTCACCGTAAGCTTCATTGCACTAAGAAGTATCCCATTGCAGATTTCAAGAAAACTGTTAGGAAACTGCTCATTGGAAGAGAAAGGTGTCACTCTGTGAGTTGCATTCATGCATCGAAGTGCATTTTTCCAGAAGGCTTCTTTCCAGTATTTATCTGAAGATATTTACTTTTTCAACGTATCCCTCAAAGAGCTACCGATATCACTTTGCAGAATCCACGACAACTGTGTTAGCAAACTGTTCCAAGAAGGGAAGGGTGGAACTCTGTGTGATGAAGTCATACATCAGAAAGCAGTCTCTCAGAAAACTTCTCTCTAGTTATTATCTGAGGATATTTCCTTTTTCACAATGGGCTCCAATTGGCTTCCAAATATCACTTTGCAGATTCCACGAAAAGAGTGTTAGCAAACTGCTTCCTGAGGTCTAAGCCGTAACTCTGTGAGATGAATTCACAGATCACAAAGAAGTTTCTCAGAAAGCTTCTTTCACGTTTTGAACTGTAGATATTTCCTTTATCGGCGTAGGCCTCAATGCGATCCAAAGTAGCCCTTCTCAGGTTCCTCAAGGACAGTGTTAGTGGACTGTTCCTGGAAACATAAGTGTAACTCTGTGAGTTGAATTCACACATCACCAAGAAGTTTCTGAAAAAGCATCCCTCTAGTTTTCCTGTGAGGATATTTCCTTCGTCACTGTAAGCTTCATTGCGCTAAGAAGTATCCCATTGCAGATTTCAAGAAAACCGTGTTAGCAAACTGATCACTGAAGAGAAAGGTGTCACTCTGTGAGTTGCATTCATACATCGAAGTGCATTTTCTCAGAAGGCTTCTTTCCAGGTTTTATCTGAAGATATTTCCTTTTTCACCATAGCCCTCAAAGAGCTCCCAAATATCACCTTGCAGAATCCACGATAACTGTGTTAGCAAACTGTTCCAAGAAGGGAGGGTGGAACTCTGTGTGATGAAACCACACCCCAGAAAGCAATCTCTCAGAAGGCTTCTCTCTAGTTATTATCTGAGGATATTTCCTTTTTCACAATGGGCCCCTATGGGCTCCCAAATATCACTTCGTACATTCCACGAAAAGAGTGTTAGCAAACTGCTTCTTTAGGACTAAGTTGTAACTCTGTGAGATGAATTCACAGATCACAAAGAAGTTTCTCAGAAAGCTTCTCTCACTTTTGAACTGATTATATTTCCTTTATCAGGCCTAGGCTTCAATGTGATACAAAGTAGCCCTTCTCAGGTTCCTCAAAGACAGTGTTAATGGACTGTTCCAGGAAACATAAGTGTAACACTGTGGGATGAATTCACACATCACCAAGACAGTTTCTAAGAAAGCTTCCTTATAGTTTTCATCTGAGCATGTTTCCTTTGTCACCGTAAGCTTCATTGCCCTAAGAAGTATCACATTTCAGATTTCAAGAAAACTGTGTTAGCAAACTGATCACTGAAGAGAAAGGTGTAACTCTGTGAGTTGCATTCATTACATCGAAGTGCATTTTCCCAGAAGGCTTCTTTCCAGTTTTTATCTGAAGATATTTCCTTTTCACCATAGCCCTCAATGAGCTCCCAAATATCACTTTGCAGAATCCAGACAACTGTGTTAGCAACTGTTCCAAGAAGGGAAGGGTGGAACTCTGTGTGATGAAGTCACACCTCAGAAAGCAATCTCTCAGAAAGCTTCTCTCTAGTTATTATTTGAGGATATTTCCTTTTTCACAATGGGCCCCAATGGGCTCCCAAATATCACTTTGCAGATTCCACGAAAAGAGTGTTAGCAAACTGCTTCATGAGGACTAAGTTGTAACTCTGTGAGATGAATTCACAGATCACAAAGAAGTTTCTCAGAAAGCTTCTCTCACTTTTTGAACTGATTATATTTCCTTTATCAGCGTAGGCCTCAATGCGATCCAAAGTAGCCCTTCTCGGGTTCCTCAAAGACAGTGTTAATGGACTGTTTCAGTAAACATAAGTGTAACTCTGTGAGAGGAATTCACCCATCACCAAGAAGTTTCCACGAAATCTACTTTTTAGTTTTCATCTGAGGGTATTTCCTTTCTCACCGTAAGCTTCATTGGGCTAAGAAGTATCCCAATGCAGATATCAAGAACACTGTGTAGCAAACTGATCACTGAAGAGAAAGGTGTAAGTCTGTGAGTTGCATTCATACATCGAAGTGCATTTTCCCAGAAGGCTTCCTTCCAGTTTTTATCTGAAGATATTTCCTTTTTCACCATAGCCCTCAATGAGCTCCCAAAGATCACTTTGCTGAATCCATGACAACTGTGTTAGCAAACTGTTCCAAGAAGGGAAGGGTGGAACTTGTGTGATGAAGTCACACCTCAGAAAACAACCTCTCAAAAAGCTTCCCTCTAGTTAATATCTCAGGATATTTCCTTTTCACACTGGGCCCCAATGGGCTCCCAAATATCACTTTGCAGATTCCACAAAAGAGTGGTAGGAAACTGCTTCATGAGGACTAATTTGTAACTCTGTGAGATGAATTACAGATCACAAAGAAGTTTCTCAGAAAGCATCTTTCACGTTTTGAACTGATGATATTTCCTTTATCAGGGTAGGCCTCAATGAGATCCTAACTACCCTTCTCGTTTCCTCAAAGATAGTGTTAATGGACTGTTCCCAGAAACATAAGTGTAACACTGTGATATGAATTCACACATCACCAAGAAGTTTCTACGAAAGCGTTTTTCTACTTTTCATATGAGGATATTTCCTTTGTCACCTTAAGCTTCATTGCGCTAAGAAGTATCCCATTACAGATTTCAAGAAAACTGTGTTAGCAAACTCAGCACTGACGAGAAAGGTGTAACTCTGTTAGTTGCATTCAAACACCGAAGTGCAATTTCCCAGAAGGCTTCTATGCAGTTCTTATCTAAAGATATTTCCTTTTTAACCATAGCCCTCAATGAGCTCCAAATATCACTTTGCAGAATCCATGACAACAGTGTTAGCAAACTGACGAGGAAGGGAAGGGTTTAACTCTGTGTGATGATGTCACACATCAGAAAGCAATCTCTCAGATAGCTTCTCTCTACTTATTATATGAGGATATTTCCTTTTTCACAATGGGCCCCAATGGGCTCCGTAATATCACTTTGCAGATTCAATGAACAGAGTGTTAGCAATCTGCTTCACGAGGACTAAGTTGTAACTCTGTCAGATGAATTCACAGATCACAAAGAAATTTCTCAGAAAGCTTCTTTCACGTTTTGAACTGATGATATTTCCTTTATCAGCGTAGGCCCAATGCGATCCAAAGTTGCCCTTCTCATGTTCCTGAAACACAGTGTTCATAGACTGCTCCAGGAAAAAGAAGTGTAACTCTGTGAGATGAATTCACACATCACCAAGAAGATTCGAAGAAAGCTACTTTCTAGTTTTCATCTGAGGATATTTACTTTGTCACCATAAGCTGAATTGCGCTAAGAAGTATTCCATTAAGGATTTCAAGCAAACTGTGTCAGCAAACTGATCACTGAGGAGAATCGTCTAACTCTGTGAGTTGCATTAATACATCGAAGTGCATTTTCCCAGAAGGCTTCTTTCCAGTTTTTATCTGGAGATATTTCCTTTTTACCTATAGCCCTCAATGACCTCCCAAATATCACTTTGCAGAATCCACGACAACTGTGTTAGCAAACTCTTCCAAGAAGGGAAGGGTGGAACTTTGTGTGATGAAGTCACACCTCAGAAAGCAATCTCTCAGAAAGCTTCTCTCTAGTTATTATCTGAGGATATTTCCTTTTTCACAATGGGCCCCAATGGGCTCCCAAATATCACTTTGCAGATGCCATGAAAATAGTGTTAGCAAACTGCTTCCTGAGGTCTAAGCTGTAACTCTGTGAGATGAATTCACAGATCACAAAGAAGTTTCTCAGAAAGCTTCTTTCACGTTTTAAACTGATGATATTTCCTTTATGAGTGTAGGCCTCAATGCGATCCAAACTAGCCCTTCTCGGGTTCCTCAAAGACAGTGTTAATGGACTATTCCAGGAAACATAAGTGTAACTCTGTGAGATGAATTCACTCATCACCTAGAAGTTTCTAAGAAAGCCTCCTTCTAGTTTTCATCTGACGGTATTTCCATTCTCACGGTAAGCTTCATTGGGCTAAGAAGTATCCCTTTGCAGATTTCAGGAACACGGTGTTAGCAAACTGATTACTGAAGAGAAAGGTGTACCTCTGTGAGTTGCATTCATACATCAAAGTGCATTTTCCCAGAAGGCTTCTTTCTAGTTTTTGTCTGAAGATATTTCCTTTTTCACCATAGCCCTCAATGAGCTCCCGAAGATCACTGTGCAGAATCCAAGACAACAGTGTTAGCAAACTGTTCCAAAAAGGCAAGGGTGGAACTCTGTGTTATGAAGTCACACCTCATATAGTAATCTCTATGAAAGCTTGACTCTAGTTACTATGTGAGGATATTTCCTTTTAAACACTGGGCCCCAATGGGCTCTCAAATATCACTTTGGAGATTCCACGAAAAGAGTGTTAGCAAACTGCTTCATGAGGACTAAGTTGCAACTCTGTGAGATGAATTCATAGATCACAAAGAAGTTTCTCAGAAAGCTTCTATCACGTTTTGAACTGATGATATTTCCTTTATCAGCGTAGGCCTCAATGCGATCCAAACTAGCCCTTCTCAGATTCCTCAAAGACAGTGTCAATGGACTGTTCCAGGAAACATAAGTGTAACTCTGTGAGATGAATTCAAACATCACCAAGAAATTTCTACAAAAGCTTCTTTCTAGTTTTCATTTGAGGTCATTTACTTTGTCACCGTAAGCTTCATTGCGCTAGAAAGTATCCCATTGCAGATTTCAAGAAAACTATGTTAGCAAATTTATCACTGAAGAGAAGGGTGTAACTCTGTGAGTTCCATTCATACATAGTAGTGCATTTTTCCAGAGGGCTTTCTTCCAGTTTTTATCTGAAGATATTTCCTTTTTCACCATAGCCTCACTGAGCTCCCAAATTTCACTTTGGAAATCCATGACAACTGTGTTAGCAAACCGTTCCAAGTAGGGAAGGGTGGAACTCTGTGCGATGAATCACACATCCGAAATCAATGTCTCACAAAGCTTCTCTTTAGTTTATCTGAGGATATTTCCTTTTTAACAATGGGCCCCAATGGGCTCCTAAATATCACTTGCAGTTCCAAAGGAAGAGTGTTAGCAAACTGTTTCCTGAGGTCTAAGCTGTAACTCTGTGAGATGAATTCACAGATCACAGGAAGTTCCTCAGAAAGTTTCTTTGGCGTTTTCAACTGATGATACTTCCTTTATTAGTGTAGGCCTCAATGCGATCCAAAATACCCCTTCTCAGTTTCCTCAAAAAGAGTGTTACTGGACTGATCCAGGAAACAAAAGTGTAACTCTGTGAGATGAATTCACACGTTACCAGAATTTTCTAAGAAAGCTTCCTTCTAGTTTTAATCTGAGGATATTTCCTTTGTCACCGTAAGCTTCATTGCGCTAAGAAGTATCCCAATGCAGATTTCAAGAAAACTGTGTTAGCAAATTTTATCACTGAAGAGAAAGGAGTAACTCTGTGAGTTGTATTCATACATCAAAATGAATTTTCCCAGAAGGCTTCTTTCCAGTTTTTATCTGAAGATATTTCCTATTTCACCGTAGCCTTCAATGATCTCCCAAATATCACTTTGCAGTATCCACGACAACTGTGTTAGCAAACTGTTCCAAGACGGGAAGGGTGGAACTCTGTGTGAAGAAGTCACAAATCAGAAAGCAATCTCTCAGGAAGCTTCTCTCTAGTTATTATCTGAGGATATTTCATTTTTCAAAATAGGCCCCAATAGGCTCCCAAATATCACTTTGCAGATTCCACAAAAAAGAGTTTTAGCAAACTGCTTCATGAGGACTAAATTGTAACTCTGTGAGATGAATTCACAGATTACAAAGGAGTTTCTCAGAAAGCTTCTTTCACGTATTGAACTGATGATATTTCCTTTATCAGCGTAGGCCTCAATGCGATCCAAATTAGCCCTACTCAGGTTCCTCAAAGACAGTGTTAATGGACTGTTCCAGGAAACATAAGTGTAACTCTGTGAGAGGAATTCACACATCACCAAGAAATTTCTTTCTTTTTTTTTTTTTTGAGACGGAGTCTCCCTCTGTCACCCAGGCTGGAATGCAGTGGCAGGATCTCAGCTCACTGCAAGCTCCGCCTCTCGGGTTTACGCCATTCTCCTGCCTCAGCCTCCCAAGTAGCTGGGACTGCAGGCGCCCGCCCACTCGCCCGGCTCGTTTTTTGTATTTTTTTTTTTTTTAGTAGAGAAGGAGTTTCGCCGTGTTAGCTAGGTTGGTCTCGATCTCCTGACCTCGCGATCCACCCGTCTCGGCCTCCCAAAGTGCTGGGATTACAGGCTTGAGCCACCGCGCCCGGCCTAAGAAGTTTCTAAGAAATATTCTTTCTAGTTTTCATCTGAGGATATTTACTTTGCAACCGTAAGCTTCATTGTGCAAAGAAGTATCCCATTGCAGGTTTCAAGAAAACTGTGTTAGCAAACTGATCACTGAAGAAAAAGGTGTAACTCTATGAGTTGCATTCTTACATCGCAGTGCATTTTCCCAGAAGGCTTCTTTCCAGTTGTTATCTGAAAATATTTCCTTTTTCACCATAGCCCTCAATGAGCTCCCAAATATCACTTTACAGAATCCACGAAAACTGTGTTAGCAAACTGTTCCAAGAAGGGAAGGGTGGAACTCTGTGTGATGAAGTCACACATCAGAAAGCAATCTCTCAGAAAGCTTCTCTTTAGTTATTATCTGAGGATATTTCCTTTTTCACAATGGAACCCAAAGGGCTCCTAAATATCACTTTGCAGATTCCACGAAAAGAGTTTTTGCAAACTGCTTCCTGAGGTATAAAATGCAACTCTGTGAGATGAATTCACAGATCACAAAGAAGTTTCTCAGATAGCTTCTTCAGGTTTCGAACTGATGATAGTTTCCTTTATCAGCGTAGGCCTCAAGGTGATCCAACATAGCCCCTTCTCAGGTTCCTCAAAAACAGTGTCATTAACACTGGTAATGCACTGTTACAGGAAACATAATTGTAACTCTGTGAGATGAATTCACTACATCCCCAAGAAGTTTCTAAGAAAGCTTCTTTCTAAGTTTTCATCTGAGGATATTCCTTTGTCACCGTAAGCTTCATTGCGCTAGGATATATCCATTGCAGATTCAAGAAACTGTGTTAGCAACCTGATCCCTGAAGAGAAAAGGTGTAACTCTGTGAGTTGCATTCATACATCGAAGTGCATTTTCCCAGAAGGCTTCTTTCCAGTTTTTATCTGAAGATATTTCCTTTTCACCCTAGCCCTCAATGAGTTCCCATATCACTTTCCAGAATCCCCGACACTGTGTTAGCAAACTGTTCCAAGAAGGGAAGGGTGGAACTCTGTGTGATAAAGTCACACCTCAAGAAGCAATCTCTCAGAAAGCTTATCTCTAGTTATTATATGGGGATATTTCCTTTTTTACAATGTGCCCCAATGGGCTCCCAATTATCACTTTGAATATACCATGAATAGAGGGTAAGCAAACTGCTTCCTGAGGTCTAAGCTGTAACACTGTGAGATGAATTCACAGATCACAAAGAAGATTCTCAGAAAGCTTCCCTCACGTTTTGAACTGATGATATTTCCTTTATCAGCGTAGACCTCAATGCGATCCAAAGTAGCCCATCTCAGGGTCCTCAAAGACAATGTTAATGGACTGTTCCAGGAAACATACGTGTAACTCTGTGAGATGGATTCAAACATCAAGAAGATGTTTCTAGGAAAGCTTCCTTGTAGTTTTTATCTGAGGATATTTCCTTTGTCACCGTCAGCTTCATTGAGCTAAGAAGTATCCCATTGTATATTTCAAGAAAACTGTGTTAGGAAACTGATCATTGAAGAGAAAGGTGTAACTGTGAGTTGCATTCATACATTGAAGTGCATTTTCCCAGAAGGCTTCTGTCCAGTTTTTATGTGAAGATATTTCCTTTTTCACCATAGCCCGAAATGAGCTCCGAAATATCACTTTGCGGAATCCACGACAACAGTGTTAGCAAACTGTTCCAAGAAGAGAAGGGTGGAACTCTGTGTGATTAAGTCACTCCTCAGAAAGCAATCTCTCAGAACGACTCTCCCTAGTTGTTATCTGAGGTGTTTCCTTTTTCACAATGTGCCCCAATGGGCTCCCAAATATCACTTTGCAGGTTCCAAGAAAAGAGTGTTAGCAAACTGCTACATGAGGACTAAGGTGTAACTCTGTGAGACGAATTCACATCACAAAGAACTTTCTCAGAAAGCTTCTTTCACGTTTTGAACAGATGATACTTTCTTTATCAGCGTAGGCCTCAATGCGATCCAAAGTAACCCTTCTCGGGTTCCTCAAAGACGGTGTTAACGGACTGTTCTCGGAAACACAAGTGTAATTCCGTGAGATGAATTCACACATCACCACGAAGTTTCTTAGAAAGCTTCTTTCTACTTTTCATATGAGGATATTTCCTTTGTCATCGTAAGCTTCATTGCTCTAAGAAGGATCCCATTGCAGATTTCAAGAAAACTGTGTTAGCAAACTGATCACTGAAGGGAAAGGTGCGACTCTGTGAGTTGCATTCCTACATCGAAGTGCATTTTCCCAGAAGGCTTCTTTCCAGTTTTTATCTGAAGATATTTCCTTTTTGAACATAGCCCTCAATGAGCTCCCAATTATCACTTTGCAGAATCCACGACAACTGTGTTAGCAAACTGTTCCAAGAAGGGAAGGGTGGAACTCTGAGTGATGACGTCACACCTCAAAAAGCAATCCCTCAGAAATCTTCTCTCTAGTTATTATCTGAGGATATTTCCTTTTTCACAATGGGCCCCAATGGGCTCCCAAATATCACTCTGCAGATTCCACGAAAAGAGTGATAGCAAACTGCTGCCTGAGGTCTAAGCTGTAACACTGTGAGATGAATTCACAGGTCACAAAGAATATTCTCAGAAAGCTTCACTCACTTTTTGAACTGATGACATTTCCTTTGTCAGCGTAGACCTCAATGTGATCCAGAGTAGCCCTCCTTAGTTTCTTCAAAGGCAGTGTTAATGGACTGTTCCAGGAAACATAAGTGTAACTCTGTGAGATGAATTCACACATCACCAAGAAGTTTCTCAGAAAGTTTCTTTCTAGTTTTTATCTGAGGACATTTCCTTTGTCACCGGAAGCTTCATTGTGCTAAGAAGTATCCCATGGCAGATTTCAAGAAAACTCTGTTGGCAAACTGATCACTGAACAGAACCGTTTAACTCTATGAGTTGCATTCATACATCGAAGTGCATTTTCCCAGAAGGATTCTTTCCAGTTTTTATCTGAAGATATTTCCTTTTTCACCAAACCCCTCAATGAGCTCCCAAATATCACTTTGCAGAATCCACGACAACAGTATTAGCAAATTGTTCGAAGAAGGGAAGGCTGAAATTCTGTGTGATGAAGTCACACAGAGGAAAGCAATCTCTCAAAAAGCGTCTCTCTAGTTATTATCTGAGGATATTTCCTTTTTCACCATGGGCCCCAATGGGCTCCCAAATATAACAGTGCAGATTCCACGAAAAGATTGGTGCAAAATGTCTCCTGAGGTCTAAGCTGCAACTCAGTGAGATGAACTCACAGATCACAAAGAAGTTTCTCAGAAAGCTTCTTTCACGTTTTGAACTGATGATATTTCCTTTATCAGTGTAGGTCTCCGCGTTATCGAAAGTGGCCCTTCTAAGATTCCTCAAAGACAGTGTTAATGGACTGCTCCAGGAAACATAAGTGTAACTCTGTGAGATGAATTCACACATCATCAAGAAGTTTCTAAGAAAGCTTCCTTCTAGTTTTCATCTGAGGATATTTTCTTTGTCACCGTAAGCTTCATTGTGATAAGAAGTTTCCCATTGCAGATTTCAAGAAAACTCTGTTAGCAAACTGATCACTGAAGAGAAACGTGTAACTCTGTTAGATGCATTCATACATCGAAGTGCATTTTCCCAGAAGGCTTCTTTCCAGTTTTTATCTGAAGATATTTCCTTTTTAACCATAGCCCTCAATGAGTTCCCAAATATCACTTTGCAGAATCCACGACCACAGTGTTATCAGACTGTTCCAAGAAGGAAAGGGTGGAACTTTGTGTGATTAAGTCACACATCAGAAAGCAATCTCTCAGAAAGCTTCTCACTAGTTATTTTCCTAGGACATTTCCCTTTTCACAATGGGCCCCAATGTGCTCCCAAATATCACTGTGCAAATTCCACGAAAAGTGTGTTAGCAAACTGCTTCGTGAGGTCTAAGCTGTAAGTCTGTGAGATGAATTCAGAGATCACAAAGAAATTTCTCAGAAAACTTCTTTCACGTTTTGTACTAATGATATTTCCTTTATCAGCATATGCCTCAATGCGATCCCAATTAGCCCTTCTCAGGTTCCTCAAAGACAGTGTGAATGGAGTGTTCCAGGAAACATAAGTGTAACTGTGTGATATGAATTCACACATCACCAAGAAGTTTGTAAGAAAGATTCTTTCTAGTTTTCATCTGAGGATATTTCCTTTGTCACCGTCAGCTTTATTGCACTAAGAAGTATCCCATTGCAGATTTCAAGAAAACTGTGGTATCAAACTGATCACTGAACAGCAACGTGTAACTCTGTCAGATGCATTCATTCATCGAAGTGCATTTTCCCAGAAGGCTTCTTTCCATTTTTTATCTGAAGATATTTCCTTTTTCACCATAGCCCTCAATGAGCTCCCAAATATCACTTTGCAGAATCCACGACAACTGTGTTGGCAAACGGTTCCAAGAAGGGAAGGGTGGAACTCTGTGTGATGAAGTCACACCTCAGAACGCAATCTCTCATAAAGCTTCTCTCTAGTTATTATCTGAGGATATTTCCTTTTTCACAATGGGCCAGAAAGCGGTCCCAAATATCACTTTGCAGATTCCACGAAAAGAGTGTAAGCAAACTGCTTCATGAGGACTAAGTCGTAACTCTGTGAGATGAATTCACACCTCACAAAGAAGTTTCTCAGAAAGCTTCTCTCTCTTTTTGAAGTGATTATATTTCCTTTATCAGCGTAGGTCTCAATGCAATCCATAGTAGCCCTTCTCGGGTTCCGCAAAGACAGTGTTAATGGACTGTTTCAGGAAACATAAGAGTAACTCTGTGAGATGAAGACACACATCACAAAGAAGTTTCTAAGAAAGATTCCTTCTAGTTTTCATCTGAGGTTATTTCCTTTGTCAATGTAAGCTTCTTTGCGCTAAGAAATATCGCATTGCAGATTTTAAGAAAACTGTGTTAGCAACCTGATCACTGAAGAGAAAGGTGTAACTCTGTGAATTGCATTCATATATCGAAGTGCATTTTCTCAGATGTCTTCTTTCCAGATTTATTTGAAGATATTTCCCTTTTCACCATAGCCCTCAATGAGTTCCCAAATATCACTTTGCAGAATCCACGACAACTGTGTTAGCAAACTGTTCCAAGAAGGGAAGTGTGGAATTCTATGTGTTGAAGTCTCACCTCAGAAAGCAATCTCTCAGAAAGCTTCTCTCTAGTTATTATCTGAGGATATTTCCTTTTTCACAATGGGCCCCAATGGGCTCCCAAATATCACTTTGCAGATTCCACGAAAAGAGTGTTAGCAAACTGCTTCATGAGGACTAAGTTGTAACTCTGTGAGATGAATTCACAGATCACAAAATGTTTCTCAGAAAGCTTCTTTCACGTTTTGAAGTGATGATATTTTCTTTATCAGCGTAGACCCCAATGCAATCCAAAGTAGCCCTTCTCAGGTTCCACAAGACAGAGTTAATGGACTGTTGCAGGAAACATAAGTGTAACTGTGTGAGATGAATTCACACGTCACCAGGAAGTTTCTAAGAAATCTTCTTTCTGGTTTTCTTCTGAGGATATTTCCTATGTCAATGTAAGCTTCATTGTGCTAAGAAATATCCCATTGCAGATTTCAAGAAAACTGTATCAGCAAACCGATCACTGAAGAGAAAGGTGTAACTCTGAGTTGCATTCATACATCGAAGTGCATTTTCTCAGAAGAGTTCTTTCCAGTTTTTGTCGGAAGATATTTCCTTTTTCACTATAGCCCTCAATGGGGTCCCAAATATCACTTGACAGAATGCGCGACAACTGTGTTAGCAAGCTGTTCTAAGAAGGGAAGGGTGGAACACTCTGTGATGAACTCACACGTCAGAAAGCAATCTCTCAGAAAGCTTCTCTCTAGTTATTATCTGAGGATATTTCCTTTTTCACAGTGGGCCACAAAGGGCTCCCGAAATATCACTTTGCAGAATCCACGAAAAGAGTGTTAGCAAACTGCTTCATGAGGACTAAGTTGTAACTCTGTGAGATTAATTCACAGATCACAAAGAAGTTTCTCAGAAAGCTTCTCACACTTTTTGAACTGATGATATTTCCTTTATCATCGTAGGCCTCAATGCTATCCAAAGTAGCCCTTCTCAGGTTCCTCAAAGATAGGGTTAATGGACTATTCCAGGAAACATGAGTGTAACTCTGTGAGATGAATTCACACATCACCAGGAAGTTTCTAAGAAAGTTAATTTCTAGTATTCATCTGACTATATTTCGTTTGTCACCGTAAGCATCATTGCGCTAAGTATCCCATTCCAGATTTCAAGAAGACTGTGTTAGGAAACTGATCACTGAAGAGAAAGGTGTAACTCTGGGAGTTGCATTCATACATCGAAGTGCATTTTCCCAGAAGGCTTCTTTCCAGTTTTTATCCGAAGATACTTCCTTTTTCACCATAGCTCTCAATGAGCTCCCAAATATCACTTTGCAGAATCCACGATAACTGTGTTAACAAACTGTTCCAAGAAGGGTAGGGTGCAACTCTGTGTGATGAAGTCACACCTCAGAAAGCAATCTCTCAGAACGTTTCTCTCTAGTTATTATCTGAGGATATTTCCTTTTACACAATGGGCCCCAAAGGGCTCCCAAATATCACTTTGCACATTCCACGAAAAGAGTGTTAGCAAACTGCTTCATGAGGACTAAGTTGTAACTCTGTGAGACGAATTCACATATCACAAAAATTCTCTCAGAAAGCTTCTTTCACGTTTTGAACTGATGATATTTTCTTTATCAGCGTAGACCCCAATGCAATCCAAAGTAGCCCTTCTCAGGTTCCACAAAGACACAGTTAATGGACTGTTCCAGGAAACATAAGTGTAACTCTGTGAGATGAATTCACACATCACCAAGAAGTTTCTAAGAAAGCTTCTTTCTAGTTTTCATCAGAGGATATTTCCTTTGTCACCGTAAGCTTCAATACGCTAAGAAGTATCGCATTGCAGATTTCAAGAAAAGTGTGTTAGCAATCTGATCACTGAAGAGAAACGTGTAACTCTGGGAGTTGCATTCATACATGGAAGTGCATTTTCCCAGAAGGCTTCTTTCCAGGTTTTATCTGGAGAGATTTCCTTTTTCAAAATAGCCCTCAAAAAGCTCACAAATATCACTTTGCAGAATCCACGACAACAGTGTTAGCAAACTGTTCCAAGAAGGGAAGGGTGGAACTCTGTGTGATGAAGTCACTCAATAGAAAGCAATCTCTCAGAAAGCTTCTCTCTAGTTATTATCTGAGGATATTTCCTTTCTCATAATGGGCCCCAGTGGACTCCCAAATATCATTTTGCAGATTCCACGAAAAGAGTGTTAGCAAACTGCTTCCTGAAGTCGAAGCTGTAACTCTCTGAGATGAATTCACAGATCACAAAGAAGTTTCTCAGAAAGATTCTTTCACGTTTTGAACTGATGATATTTCCTTTATTAGCGTAGGCCTCAATGCGATCCAAAGGAGCCCTTCTCAGGTTCTTCAAAGACAGTGTTAATGGACTGTTCCAGGAAACATAAGTGTAACTCTGTGAGATGAATTCACTCATCACCAAGAAGTTTCTAAGAAAGCTTCTTTCTAGTTTTCATCTGAGGATATTTCCGTTGTCACTAATAGTTTCATTGCGCTAAGAAGTATTCCATGGCAGATTTCAAGAAAACTGTTAGTAAACTGATCACTGAAGAAAAGGTGTAACTCTGTGAGTTGCATTCATACATCGAAGTGCATTTTCCCAGAAGGCTTCTTTAGAGTTTTAATCTGTAGATATTTCCTTTTTCCAAGGTGCCCTCAATGCGCTCCTATATATCACTTTGCAGAATCCACGACAACTGTGTTCGCACACACTTCCAAGTAGGGAACGGTGGAACTCTGTGTGGTGAAGTCACACATCAGAAAGCAATCGCTCAGAAAGCTTCTCTCTAAATATTATCTGAAGATATTTCCTTTTTCACAAGGGGCCCCAATTGGCTCCCAATATCAATTTGCAGATTACACGAAAAGAGTGTTAGCAACCTGCTTCATGAGGACAAAGTTGTTACTCTGTGAGATGAATTCACAGATCACAAAGAAGTTTCTCAGAAAACTTCTTTCAGTTTTGAACTGATCATATTTCCTTTATCAGAATAGACCTCAATGCGATTCAAGGTAGCCCTTCTCAGGTTCCTCAAAGAGAGTGTTAATGGACTGTTCCAGGAAACATAAGTGTAACTCTGTGAGTTGAATTCACATATCACCAAGATGTTTCTAAGCAACTTCTTTCTAGTTTTCATCTGAGGATATTTCCTTTGTCACCGTAAGCTTCATTGCACTAAGAAATATCCCATTGCAGATTTCAAGAAAATTGTGTTAGCATACTGATCACTGAAGAGAAAGGTGTAACTCTGTGAACTGCATTCATACATCGAAGTGCATTTTCTCAGAAGGCTTCTTTCCAGTTTTTATCTGAAGATGTTTCCTTTTTCACCACAGATCTCAAGGAACTCCCACATATCACTTGGCAGAGTCCACGACAACTGTGTTAGCAAACTGTTCCAAGAAGGGAAGGGTGGAACTCTGTGTGATGAATTCTCACATCAGAAAGCAATCTCTCAGATAGCTTCTCTCTAGTTATTATCTGAGGATATTTCCTTTTTCACAATGGGCCCCAATTGGCTCCCAAATATCACTTTGCAGATTCCACGAAAAGAGTGATAGCAAACAGCTTCATGAGAACTAAGTTATAACACTGTGAGATGAATTCACAGATTACAAAGAAGTTTCTCAGAAAGCTTCTTTCACGTTTTGAACTGACGATATTTCCTTTACCAGCGCAGGTCTCAATACGATCCAAAGTAGCCCTTCTCAGGTTCCTCAAAGACAGTGTCAATGGATTGTTCCAGGAAACAGAAGTGTAGCTCTGTGAGATAAATTCACGCATCACTGAGACGTTTTTTAGGAAGCTTCTTTCTACTTCTCATCGGGGGACATTTCCTTATTCACCATGAGCTTCATTGCGCTAAGATGTATCCCATTGCAGATTTCAAGAAAACTGTTAGGAAACTGATCAGTGTAAAGAAACGTGTAACTCTGTGAGTTGCATTCATACTTCGAAGTGCATTTTCCCAGAAGGCTTCTTTCCAGTTGTTATCTGAAGATATTTCCTTTTTCACCGTAGACCTCAATGAGCTCCCAAATATCACTTGGCAGATTCCACGATAACAGTGTTAGCAAACTGCTTCCTGAGGTCTAAGCTATAACTCTGTGAGATGAAATCACAGATCACAAAGAAGTTTCTCAGAAAGCTAATCTCACGTTTTGAACTGATGATATTTTCTTTATCAGCGTAGGCCTCAGTGCAATCCAAAGTAGCCCTTCTCAGGTTCCTCAAAGACGGTGTTAATGGACTCTTCCAGGAAACATAAGTGTAACTCTGTGAGATGCATTCACACATCACCAAGAAGTCTCTAAGAAAGCTTCTTTCTAGTTTTCATCTGTGGATATTTCCTTTGTCACCGTGACCTTCATTGCGCTAAGAAGTATCCCATTGCAGATTTCAAGAAAACTGTGTTACAAAACTGATTACAGAAGAGAAACGTGTAACTCTGTGAGTTGCATTCATACATCGAAGTGCATATTCCCAGAAGGCTTCTTTCCAGTGTTTATCTGAAGATATTTCCTTTTTCAACATAACCCTCAATAGGCTCCCAATTTTCACTTTGCAGAATCCTCAACAACAGTGTTAGCAAACTGTTCCAAGAAGGGAAGGGTGGAACTCTGTGTGATGAAGTCACACATCAGAAAGCAATCTCTCAGAAAGCTTTTGTCTAGTTATTATTTGAGGATATTTCCTTTTTCACAATGGGCCCCATTGGGCTAAGAAATATCACTTTGCAGATTCCACGAAGAGAGTGTTAGCAAACTGCTTCCTGAGGTCCAATCTGTAACTCTGTGAGATGAATTCAGAGATCACAAAGAAGTGTCTCAGAAAGCTTCTTTCACGTTTTGAACTGATGATATTTCCTTTATCAGCGTAGGCCTCAATGCGATCCAAAGTAGCCCTTCTCAGGATCCTCAAAGACAGTGTTAATGGACTGTTCCAGGAAACATAAGTGTAAATCTGCGAGATGAATTGACATATCACCAAGAAGTTTCTGGGAAAGTTTCTTTCTAGCTTTCATCTGAGGATATTTCCTTATTCACCATAAGCTTCATTGCGCTAAGATGTATCCCATTGCAGATTTCAAGAAAACTGTTAGGAAAAAGATCACTGAAGAGAAACGTGTAACTCTGTGAGTTGCATTCATACTTCGAAGTGCATTTTCCCAGAAGGCTTCTTTCCAGTGTTTATCTGAAGATATTTCAATTTTCACCATAGCCCTCAATGAGTTCCCAAATATCACTTTGCAGTATCTACGAAAACTGTGTTATCAAAAGGTTCCAAGAAGGGAAGGGTGGAATTCTGTGTTGTAAAATCACACATCAGAAAGCAATCTCTCTGAACCCTTCTCTCTAGTTATTATCTGAGGATATATCCTTTTTAACCACGGACCCCCATGGGCTCCCTTATGTCACTTTGCAGATTCCACGAAAAGAGTGTTAGGAAACTGCTTCATGAGGACTAAGTTGTAACTCTGTGAGGTGAATTCACAGATCTCAAAGAAGTTTCTCAGAAAGCATCTTTCACGTGTTGAACTGATGATATTTCCTTTATCAGCGTAGGCCTCAATGCGCTGGAAAGTAGCCCTTCTCAGGTTCCTCAAAGACAGTATTAATGGACTGTTCAATTAAACATAAGTGTAACTCTGTGAGATGAATTCACACATCACCAAGAAGTTTCTACGAAGGCTTCTTTCTAGTTTTCCTCTGAGGATATTTCCCATGTCACCGAAAGCTTCATTGCGCTAAGAAGTATCGCATTGCAGATTTCAAGAAAACTGTTAGGAAACTGATCAGTGCAAAGAAACGTGTAACTCTGTGAGTTGAATTCATACATCAATGTGCGTTTTCCCAGAAGGCTTCTTTCCAGTTGTTATCTGAAGATATTTCCTTTTTCACCGTAGACCTCAATGAGCTCCCAAATATCACTTGGCAGATTCCACGATAACAGTGTTAGCAAACTGCTTCCTGAGGTCTAAGCTATAACTCTGTGAGATGAAATCACAGATCACAAAGAAGTTTCTCAGAAAGCTAATCTCACGTTTTGAACTGATGATATTTTCTTTATCAGCATAGGCCTCAATGCAATCGAAAGTAGCCCTTCTCAGGTTCCTCAAAGACGGTGTTAATGGACTCTTCCAGGAAACATAAGTGTAACTCTGTGAGATGAATTCACACATCACCAAGAACTCTCTAAGAAAGCTTCTTTCTAGTTTTCATCTGAGGATATTTCCTTTGTCACCATGACCTTCATTGCGCTAAGAAGTATCCCATTGCAGATTTCAAGAAAACTGTGTTACGAAACTGATCACTGAGGAGAAACGTGTAACTCTGTGAGTTGTATTCATACATCGAAGTGCATTTTCGCAGAACACTTCTTTCCAGTGTTTATCTGAAGATATTTCCTTTTTCACCATAGCCCTCAAAGAGCTCCCAAATATCACTTTGCAGGACACACGACAACAGTGTTAGCAAACTGTTCCAAGAATGGAAGGATGGAACTTTGTGTGATGAAGTCACACATCAGAAAGCAATCTCTCAGAAAGCTTCTATCTGGTTATTATGTGAGGATATTTCCTTTATCACCATGGGCGACAATGGGCTCCCAAATATCACTTTGCAGTTTCCACAAAATGAGTGTTAGCGAACTGCTTCATGAGGACTAAATTGTAACTGTGTGAGATGAATTCACAGATCACAAAGAAGTTTCTCAGAAAGCTTCTTTCACGTTTTCAACTGATGGTATTTCCTTTATCAGCGGAGGCCTCAATGCGATCAAAGTAGCCCTTCTCAGGTTCCTCAAAGACAGTGTTTATGGACTGGTCCAGGAAACATAAGTGTAACCCTGTGAGATGAATTCACACATCTCCAAGATGTTTCTAAGAAAGCTTCTTTCTAGTTGTCATCAGCGGATATTTCCTTTCTCACCGTAAGCTTCATTGCGCTAAGAAGTATCCCATTGCAGATTTCAAGAAAACTGTGTTAGCAAACTGATCACTGAAGAGAAACGTGTAACTCTGTGAGTTGCGTTCATACATCGAAGTGCTTTTTCCCGGAATGTTTCTTTCCAGTTTTTATTTGAAGATGTATCCTTTTTCACCACAGCCCTCAATGAGCTCCCAAATATCACTTTGAAGAATCCACGACAACAGTGTTATCAACCAGTTCCAAGAAGGGAAGGGTGGAACTCTGTGTGATGAAGTCACACATCAGAAAGCAATCTCTCAGAAAGATTCTCTCTAGTTATTATCTCAGGATATTTCCTTTTTCACAATGGCCCCTAAGGGCTCCCAAATATCACTTTGCAGATTCCACCAAAAGAGTATTAGCAAACTGCTTCCTGAGGACTAAGTTGTATCTCTGTGAGATGAATTCACAGATCACCAAGAAGTTCCTCAGGAAGCTTCATTCACGTTTTGAACTGATGATATTTCCTTTATCAGCGAAGGCCTCAATGCGATCCAATGTAGCCCTTCTCAGGTTCTTCAAAGACAGTGTTAATGGACTGTTCCAGGAAACATAAGTGTAACCCTGTCACATGAATTCATACAACGCCGACAAGTTTTTAGAAAGCGTCTTTTTAGTTTTCATCTGAAGATATTTCCTTTGTCACCGTAAGCTTCATTACGCTAAGTAGTATCTCATTGCAGACTTCAAGAAAACTGATAGGAAACTGATCAGTGAAGAGAAAAGTGTATCTCTGTGAGTTGCATTCATACATCAAAGTGATTTTCCCAGAAGGCTTTTTTTCCAGTTTTTATCTGAAGATATTTCCATTTTCACCATAGCCCTCAATGAGCTCAAAATACCACTTGGCAGAATCCACGACAACAGTGTAAGCAAACTGTTCTAAGAAGGGAAGTGTGGAACTCTGTGTAATGAAGTCAAACATCAGAAAGCAATCTCTCAGAAAGCTTCTCGCGAGTTATTATCTGAGGATATTTCCTTTTTCACAATGGGCCCCAATTGGCTCCCAAATATCACTTTGCAGACTCCACGAAAAGAGTGTTATCAAACTGCTTCCTGAGGAGTCAGCTGTAACCCTGTGCGGTGAATTCACAGATCACAAAGTAGATTCTCAGAAAGCTGCTTTCACGTTTTGAACTGATGATATTTCCTTTATCAGCATAGACCGCAATGTGATTCAAAGTAGCCCTGCTCAGGATCCTCAAAGACAGTGTTAATGGACTGTTACAGGAAACATAAGTGTAACTCTGTGAGACGAAATCACACATCACCAAGATGTTTCCATGAAAGCTTCTCTCTAGTTTTCTTCTGAGGATATTTACTTTGTCACCGTAAGCTTCATTGCGCTAAGAACTATCCCATTTCAGATTTCAATTAAACTGTGTTAGCAAACTGATCACTGAAGAGAAAGGTGTAACTCTGTGAGTTGCATTCATACATCGAAGTCCATTTTCCCAGAAGGCTTCTTTCCAGTTTTTATCTGAAGATATTTCCTTTTTCACCAAAGGCCTCAATGAGCTCCTCAATATCACTTTGCAGGATCCACGACAACGGTGTAGGCAAACTGTTCCAAGAAGGGAGAGGTGGAACTCTGTGTGATGAAGTCGCACATCAGAAAGCAATCTCTCAGAAAGCTTCTCTCTAGTTATTAACTGAGGATATTTCCTTTTTCACAATGGGCACCAATGGGCTCCCAAATATCACTTTGCAGATTCCAAGAAAAGAGTGTTAGCAAACTGCTTCCTAAGGTCTAAGCTGTAACTCTGTGAGATGTATTCACAGATCACAAAGAAGTTTCTCATAAAGCTTCTTTCACGTTTTGAACTGATGATATTTCCGTTATCACCGTAGGCCTCAATGAGATCCAATGTAGCCCTTCTCATGTTCCTCAAAGACAGTGTTAATGGACTGTTAGAGGAAACATAAGTGTAACTCTGTGAGATGAATTCACACATCACCAAGAACTTTCTAGGAAAGCTCCTTTCTAGGATTCATCTGAGGATATTTCCTTTCTCACCGTAAGCTTCATTATGCTAAGAAGTGTCCCATTGCAGATTTCAAGAAAACTTTGTTAGCAAACTGATCACTGAAGAGAAACGTGTAACTCTTTGAGATGCATGCATACATCGAAGTGTATTTTCCCAGAAGGCTTCTTTCCATTTTTTATCTGAATATATTTCTTTTTCAAGGTAGCCCCCAATGTGCTCCCAAAATACACTATGCAGAATCCACGACAACAGTGTTAGCAAACTGTTTCAAGAAGGGAAGTTAGGAACTCTGTGTGATGAAGTCACACATCAGAAAGCAATCTCCCAGAAAGCTTCTCTCTAGTTATTATCTGAGGATATTTCCTTTTTCACAATGGGCCCCAATGGGCTCCCAAATATCACTTGTCAGATTCCACGAAAAGAGTGTTAGCAAACTGCTTCCTGAGGTCTAATCTGTAACTCTGTGAGATGAATTCACAGATCACAAAGAAGTTTCTCAGAAAGCTAATCTCACGTTTTGAACTGATGATATTTGCTTTATCAGCGTAGGCCTCAATGCGATTCAAAGTAGCCCTTCCCAGGTTCCTCAAAGACAGTGTTAATGTACTGTTGCAGGAAACAAAAGTGTAACTCTATGAGATGAATTCTCACATCTCAAGAGATTTCTAGGGAAGCTTCTTTCTAGGTTTCATCTGAGGATATTTCCTTTGTCACCATAAGCTTCATTGCGCTAAGAAGCCTCCCATTGCAGATTACAAGAAAACTGTTAGGAAACTTTTCACTGAAGAGAACCTTGGAACTCTGTGAGTTGCATTCATACATCGAAGTGCATTTTTCCAGAAGGCTTCTATACAGTTTTTATCTGAAGATATTTTTTCTTAACTATAGCCTTCAATGAGCTCCCAAATATCACTGCAGATTCCAGGAAAAGAGTGTTAGCAAACTGCTTTTGAGGACGAAGTTGTAACTCTGTGAGATGAATTTACATATCACAAAGAAGTTTCTTAGAAAGCTTATCTCACGTTTTGAACTGATATTTCCTTTATCAGCGCAGGCCTCAATGCCATCTGAAGTAGCCATTCTCAATTTCCTCAAAGACAGTGTTAATGGACTGCTCCAGGAAACATAAGTGTAACTCTGTGAGATGAATTCACAAATCACCAAGAAGTTTCTAAGAAAGCTTCCTTCTAGTTTTCATCTGCGGATGTTTCCTTTGTCACCGTAAGCTTCATTGCGCTAAGAAATATACCATTGCAGATTTCAAGAAAACTGTGTTAGCAAACTGATCACTGAAGAGAAAGGTGTAACTCTGAATTGCATTCATATATCGAAGTGCATTTTCCCAGAAGGCTTCTTTCCAGTTTTTATTTGAAGATATCTCTTTTTCAGCATACCCCTCAAAGCACTCCCAAATATCACTTTGCTGAATCCTCGACAAAAGTGTTCGCAAACTGTTCCAAGACGGAAGGGTGGAACTCTGTGTGATGAAGTCACACCTCAGAAAGCAATCTCTCAGAAATCTTCTCTCTAGTTATTATCTGAGGATATTTCCTTTTTCACAATGGGCCCAAATGATCTCCCAAATATCACTTTGCAGATTCCACGAAAAGAGTGTCAGCAAACTGCTTCATGAGGACTAAGTTGTAACTCTGTGAGGTGAATTTACAGATCACAGAGAAGTTTCTTAGAAAACTTCTTTCACGTTTTGAACTGATGATATTTCCTTTATCAGCGTAGGCCTCAATGCCATCTGAAGTAGCCATTCTCAATTTCCTCAAAGACAGTGTTAATGGACTGTTCCAGGAAACTTACGTGTAACGCTGTGTGATGAATTCACACATTACCAAGAAGATTCTAGGATAGCTTCTTTCTACTATTCATCTGAGGATATTTACTTTATCACCATAAGCTTCATTGAGCTAAGATGTGTCCCATTGAAGATTTCAAGTAAACTGTGTTAGGAAACTGATCATTGAAGAGAAACCTGTAACTCTGTGAGTTGCATTCATACATCGAAGTGCATTTTCCCAGAAGGCTTCTTTCCAGTTTTTATCAGAAGATATTTCCTTTTTCACCATAGACCTCCATGATCTCCCAAATATCACTTTGCAGAATCCACGATAATATTGTTAGCAAACTGTTCCAAGAAGGAAAGGGTGGAACTCAGTGTGATGAAGTCACACGTCAGAAAGCAATCTCTCCGAAAGCTTCTCCCTAGTTATTATCCGAGAATATTTCCTTTTTCAAAATGGGCCCCAGTGGTCTCCCAAATATCACTTTGCAGATTCCATGAAATGTGGGTTAGCAATCTGCTTCATGAGGAGTAAGTTGTAACTGTGTGAGATGAAATCACAGATCACAAACAATTTTCTCATAAAGCTTCTTTCACGTTTTGTACTGATGATGTTTCCTTTATCAGCGTAGGCCTCAATGAGATCCAAAGTAGCCCTTCTAAGGCTTCTCAAAGAAAGTGTTAATGGACTCTTCCAGGAAACATAAGTGTAACTCTCTGAGATTAATTCACACATCACCAAGAAGTTTCTAAGAAAGCTTCTTTGTAGTTTTCATCTGAGGATAATTTGTCACCGTAAGCTTCATTGAGCTTAGAAATATCCCATTGCAGATTTCAAGAAAACTGTGTTAGGAAAATTCACACTGAAGAGAAACGTGTAACACTGTGAGTTGCTTTCATACATCGAAGTGCATTTTCCCAGAAGGCTTCTTTCCAGTTTTTATCTGAAGATATTTCCTTTTCACCATAGCCCTCAATGAGCTCCCAAATATCACTTTGCAGAATCCACGACAACTGTGTTAGCAAACTGTTCCAAGAAGGGAAGAGTGGAAATCTGTGTGATGAAGTCACATATCAGAAAGCAATCTCTCAGAAAGCTTCTCTCTAGTTATTATCTGAAAATATTTGCTTTTTCACCATGCGCCCCAATGGGCTCCCACATATCACTTTGCAGATTCCACGAAAAGTGTGTTAGCAAACTGCTTCATGAAGAGTAAGTTGTAACTCTGTGAGAAGAATTCACAGATCACAAAGTAGTTTCCCAGAAAGCTTCCTCCACTTTTTGAACTGATGATATTTCCTTTATCAGCTTAGGCCTCAATGGGATGCAGTGTAGCCCTTCTCAGGTTCCTCAAAGCAGTGTTAATGGACAGTTCCAGGAAACATAAGTGTAACTCTGTGAGATGAATTCAAACATCACCAAGAAGTTTCTAAGAAAGCGTCTTTCTAGTTTTCATGTGAGGATATTTTATTTGCCACCATAAACTTCATTGCGCTAAGAAGTATCCCATTGCAGATTTCAAGAAAACTGTGTTAGGAAACTGCTCACTGAAGAGAAACGTTTAACTCTGTGAGGTGCATTCATACATCGAAGTGTATTTTCCCAGAAGGCTTCTTTCCAGGTTTTATCTGAAGATATTTCCTTTTTCACCATAGCCCTCAATGATCTCCCAAATATCACTTGGGAGAATCCACGACAACTGTGTTAGCAATCTGTTCCAAGAAGGGAACGGTGGAACTCATTGTGATGAAGTCACACATCAGAAAGCAATCTCTCAGAAGGCTTCTCCCTCGTTATTATCTGATGATAGCTCCTTTTTCACAATGGGCCCCAATGGGCTCCCAAATATCACTTTGCCGATTCCACGAATAGAGTGTTAGCAAACTGCTTCCAGAGGTCTTAGCTGTAACTCTGTGAGATGAATTCACATATCACAAAGAAGATTCTCAGAAAGCTTCCCTCACGTTTAGAACTGATGATATTTCCTTTTCCAGCGTAGACCTCAATGCGATCCAAAGTAGCTGATCTCAGGTTCCTCAAAGACAGTGCTAATGGACTGCTTCAGGAAACATAAGTGTAACTCTGTGAGATGAATTCACACATCACCAAGAAGTTTCTGAGAAAGCTTCTTTCTAGTATTCATCTGAGGATATTACCTTTGTCACCGTAAGCTTCATTGCGCTATCTATCCCATTGCAGATTTCAAGAAAACTGTGGTAGCAAGGTGATCACTGAAGAGAAACGTTTAACTCTGTGAGTTGCATTCATACATCGAAGTGTATTTTCCCAGAAGGTTTCTTTCCAGTTTTTATGTGAAGATATTTCCTTCTTCACCGTAGCCCTCAATGAGCTCCCAAATATCAGTTTGCAGCATCCACGACAACAGTGTTATCAAACTGTTCCAAGAAGGAAAGGGTGGAACTCTGTGTAATGAATTCACACATCAGAGTGCAATCTCTCAGAAAACTTCTCTCTAGTCATTATCTTTGCATAATTCCTTTTTCACAATGGGCCCCAATGAGCTCCAAAATGTCACTTTGCAGATTCCCCAAAAAGCGTGTTACCAAACTGCTTCCTGAGGTCTAAGCTGTAACTCTGTGAGATGAATTCACAGATCACAAAGAATTTTCTCAGATAGCTTCTTTCACGTTTTGAACTGATGATATTTCCTTTATCAGCGAAGACCTCAAAGCGATCCAAAGTAGGCCTTCTCAGGTTCCTCAAAGACAGTGTTAATGTACTGTTCCAGGAAACATAAGTGTAACTCAGTGAGATGAATTCACACATCACCAATAAGTTTCTAGGAAAGCTTCTTCCTAGTTCTCATCTGAGAATATTTCCTTTGTCATCATAGGGTTCATAGAGGTAAGACGTTTCCCATTGCAAATTTCAGGAAAACTGTGTTAGCAAACTGATCACGGAAGAGAAAGGTGTAACTCTGTGAGTTGCATTCATACATCGAAGTGCTTTTTCCCAGACGGCTTCTTTCCAGCTTTTTTCTGAAGTTATTTCCTTTTTCAACATAGCACTCAATGAGCTCCCAGATATCACTTGGCAGTATCCACGACAACAGTCCTAGCAAACTGTTCCAAGAAGGTAAAGGTGGAACTCTGTGTGATGAAGACACATATCAGAAAGCAATCTCTCAGAAAGCTTCTCTCTAGTTATTGTCTGAGGATATTTCCTTTTTCACCATGGGACCCAATGTTCTCGCAAGTATCACTTTGCAGATTCCACGAAAAGAGTGTTAGCAAACTGCTTCTAAGGTGTAAGCTGTAACACTTTGAGATTAATTCACAGATCACAAAGAAGTTTCTCACAAAGCTTCTTTCACGTTTTGAACTGATGATATTTCCTTTATCAGCATAGGCCTCAATGCGATCCAAAGTAGCCCTTCTCAGGTTGCTCAAAGATAGTGTTAATGGACTGTGCCAGGAAAAATAAGTGTAACTCTGTGAGATGAATTCACACATCACCAAGAAGTTTCTAAGAAAGCTTCTTTCTAGTTTTCATCTGAGGGTAATTCCTTTGACACCTTAACCATCTTTGCGCTAAGAAGTATACCATTACAGATTTTAAGAAAAATGTTTTAGCACACTGATCACTGAAGAGAAAGGTGTAACTCTGTGAGTTGCATTCATACATCGAAGTGCTTTTTCCCAGAAGGCTTCTTTCCAGTTTTTATCTGAAGATATTTCCTTGTTCACCATACCCCTTAATGAGGTCCCAAATATAATGTGGCAGAATCCACGACAACAGTGTTAGCAAACTGTTCCATGAAGGGAAGGATGGAACTATGTGTGATGAAGACAGTCATCAGAAAGCAAACTCTCCGAAAGGATCTCTATAGGTATTATCTGAGGATATTTCCTTTTTCATAATGGGCCCCAATGGGCTCCCAAATATCACACTGCAGATTCCACGAAAAGAGTGTTAGCAAACTGCTTCCTGAGGTCTAAGCTGTAACTCTGTGAGATGAATTCACAGATCACAAAGAAGTATCCCACAAAGTTTCTTTCACGTTTTCAACTGATGATATTTCCTTTATCAGCGTAGGCCTCAATGCGATCCAAAGTAGCCCCTCTCAGGTTTCTCAAAGATAATGTTAATGGACTGCTCCAGGAAACACAAGTGTAACTCTGTGAGATGAATTCACACATCACCAAGAAGTTTCTAAGAAAGCTTCTTTCTAGTTTTCATCTGAGGATATTTCCTTTGTCACCATAGGGTTCATAGAGGTAAGAAGTACCCCATTGCTGATTTCAGGAAAACTGTGTTAGCAAACTGATCACTGAAGAGAAAGGTGTCACTCTCTGCTTTGCATTCACACATCGAGGTGCATTTTCCCAGAGGACTTCTTTCCAGTATTTATCTGAAGACATTTCCTTTTGCTCCATAGCTGTCAAAGAGCTCCCAAATATCACTCTGCGGAATCCACGACAACAGTGTTAGCAAGCTGTTCCAAGATGGGAACGGTGGAACTCGGTGTGATGAATTTGCATATCAGAAAGCAATCTCTCAGAAAGCTTCTCTCTAGTTATTATCTGAGAATATTTCCTTTTTCACAATGGGCCAGAATGGGCTCCCAAATACCAGTTTGCAGATTCCATGAAAAGAGTGTTAGCAAACTGCTTCCTGATGTCTAAGCTGTAATATGTGAGAAGAATTCACAGACCAAAATGAAGTTTCTCTGAAAGCTTCTTTCACGTTTTTGAACTGATGACATTTCCTTTATCAGCGTAGGCCTCAATGCGATCCAAAGTAGCCCTCCTCAAGTTCCTCCAAGACAGTGTTAATGGACTGTTCCAGGAAACATAAGTGTAACTCTGTGAGAAGAACACACACATCACCAAGAAGTTTCTAAGAAATCTTCCTTCCAATTTTCATCTGAGGATATTTCCTTTGTCACCGTAAGCTTCATTGCGATAAGAAATATTCCATTGCAGATTTCAAGAAAACTGTGTTAGCAAACTGATCCCTGAAGAGATACGTGTCACCCTGTGAGTTGCACTCATTCATCGAGGTGCATTTTCCCAGAATGCTTCTTTCCAGTTTTTTTCTGAAGATATTTCCTTTTTCTCCATAGCCCTCAATGAGCTCCCAAATATCACTTTGCAGAATCCACGACAATAGTGTTAGCAAACTGCTCCAAGAGGGGAAGGGTGGATCTCTGTGTGATGAAGTCATACATCAGAAAGCAATCTCTCATAAAGCTTCTCCCTAGTTATTATCTGAGGATATTTCCTTTTTCACAATGGGCCCCAATGGGCTACCAAATGTCACTTTTCAGATTCCACGAAAAGAGTGTTAGCAAACTGCTTCCTGAGGTCTATGCTGAAACTTTGTGAGATGAATTCACAGATCACAAAGAAGTTTCTCAGAAAGCTTCTTTCACGTTTTGAACTGATGATATGTCCTTTATCAGCGTATGCCTCAAGGCAATCCAAAGTAACCCTTTTCAGGTTCCTCAAAGACAGTGTTAATGGACTGTTCCAGGAAACATAAGTGTAACTCTGTGAGATGAATTCACACCTCACCGAGAAGTTTCTAAGAAAGCTTCTTTCTAGTTTTCATCTGAGGATATTTCCTTTGTCACCGTAAGCTTCACTGCGTTAAGAAGTATCCCATTGCAGATTTCAAGAAAACTGTGCTAGCAAACTGATCACTGAAGAAAAGGTGTAACCCTTTGACTTGCATTCATACATCGAAGTGCATTTTCCCAGAAGGCTTCTTTCCAGTGTTTATCTGAAGATATTTCCTTTTTCAACACAGGCCTCAATGAGCTCCCAAATATCACTTTTCAGAATCCACGACAACAGTGTTAACAAACTGTTCCAAGAAGGGAAGTGTGGAACTCTGTGTGATGAAGTCACACATCAGAAAGCAATCTCTCAGAAAGCTTCTCCCTAGTTATTATCTGAGGATATTTCCTTTTTCACAATGGGCCCCAAAGGGCTCCCAAATATCACTTTGCAGATTCCACGAAAAGAGTATTAGCAAACTACTTCATGACGACTAAGTTGTAACAGTGTGAGATGAAATAAGAGATCACAAAGAAATTTCTCAGAAAGCTAATCACACGTTGTGAACTGATGATATTTCCTTTATCAGCGTAGGCCTCAATGCGATCCAAAGTAGCCCTTCTTAGTTTCCTCAAAGACAGTGTTAATAGACTGTTGCAGGAAACATAAGTGTAACTCTGTGAGATGAATTCAAACATCACCAAGGAGTTTCTGTGAAAGCTCCTTTCTAGTTTTCATCTGAGGATATTTCCTTGGTTAAAGTAAGCTTCATTGTGCTAAGAAGTATCCCATTGCAGATTTCAAGAAAAGTGTGTTAGCAAACTGATCACTGAAGAGAGAGGTGTAAATCTGTGAGTTGCATCTATACATCGTAATGCATTTTCCCAGAAGGCTTCTTTCCAGTTTTTATCTGAAGATATTTCCTTTTTCAACACAGGCCTCAATGAGCTCCCAAATATCACTTTGCACAATCCATGACAACTGAGTTAGAAAACTTTTCCAAGAAGGGAATTGTGGAATTCTGTGTGATGAAATCATACATCAGAAAGCAATCTCCCATAAAGCTTCTCCCTATTTATTATCTGAGGATATTTCCTTTTTCACCATGGGCCCCAATGGGCTCCCAAATATCACTTTGCAGATTCCCCGAAAAGAGTGTTAGCAACTGTTTCCTGAGGTCTAAGCCGTAACTCTGTGAGATGAATTCAGAGATCCCAAAGAAGTTTCTCACAAAGCTTCTTTCACGTTTTGAACTGATGTTATTTCCTTTATCATCGTAGGCCTCAATGCGATCCAAATACCCCTTCTCAGGTTCCTCAAGAACAGTGTTCATGGACTGTTTCAGCAAACATAAGTGTAACTCTGTGAGAGGAATTCACACATCACCAAGAAATTTCTAAGAAAGCTTCTTTCTACTTTTCATCTGAGGATATTTCCTTTGTCACCGTAAGCTTCATTGCGCTGAGAAGTATCCCATGGCAGATATCAAGAAAACTGTGATAGAAATCTGATCACTGAAGAGAAACGGTGTCACTCTGTGAGTTGCATTCATACATCGAAGTGCATTTTGCCAGAAGGCTTCTTTCCCGTTTTTATCTGAAGATATTTTCTTTTTCACCAAAGCCCGCAATGCGCTCCCAAATATCACTTTTCAGAATCCATGACAACGGTGTTAGCAAACTGTTCCAAGAAGGGAAGGGTGGAACTCTGTGTGATGAAGTCACACCTCAGAAAGCGATTTCTCGGAAAGATTCTCTCTAATGATTATCTGAGGATATTTCCTTTTTCACAATGGGCCAAAATGGGCTCCCAAATATCACTTTGCAGATTCCACGAAAAGACTGTTAGCAAACTGCTTCCTGAGGTCTAATCTGCAAAACTGTGAGATGAATTTACAGATCACAAAGAAGTTTCTCAGAAAGTTCTCTCACGTTTTGAACTGATGATATCTGCTTTATCAGCGTAGGCCTCAATGCGACTCAAAGTAGCCCTTCTAAGTTTCCTCAAATACAGTGTTAATGGACTGTTCCAGCAAACATAAGTGTAACTCTGTGGAATGAATTCACACATCAACAAGAAGTTTCTAGGAAAGCTTCTTTCTAGTTTTCATCTGAGGATATTTCCTTTGTCACCTTAAGCTTCATTGCACTAAGAAGTATCCCATTGCAGATTTCAAGAAAACTGTGTTAGCAAACTGATCACTGAAGAGAAGCGTGTAATTCTGTTAGTTGCAGTCATACATTCAAGTTCATTTTACAGAAGGCTTTTTTCCAGTTTTTATCTTAAGTTATTTCCTTTTTCACCATAGCCCTCAATGTGCTCCCCAATATCACTTTTGAGAATCCACGACAACAGTGTTAGCAAACTGTTCCAAGAAGGGAAGGGTGGAACTCTGTGTGATGAAGTCACACATCAGAAAGCAATCTCTCAGAAAACTTCTATCTAGTTATTATCTGAGGATATTTCCTTTTTCACAAGGGGCCCCAATGGGATCCCAAATATCACTTTGCAGATTCCACGAAAAGAGTGTTAGCAAACTGCTTCCTGAGGTCTAATCTGTAAAACTGTGAGATGAATTCGCAGAACACAAAGAAGTTTCCCATTAAGCTTCTTTCACGTTTTAACTGGTGATATTTCCTTTTTCAGCGTCAGACTCAATGCGATCAAAGTACCCCTTCTCAGGTTCCTCAAAGAGAGTGTTAATAGACTGTTCCAGGAAACATAGCGGTACCTTTTTGCGATGAATTCACACAACTCCAAGAAGTTTCTAAAAAGCTTCTTTCTAGTTTTCATCTGAGGATATTTCCTTTGTCACTGTAAGCTTCATTGCGCAAAGAAGTATCCCATTGCAGATTTCAAGGAAACTGTTAGGAAACTGATAAGTGAAGCGAAACGTGTAAATCTGTGAGATGCTTTCATACAACGAAATGCATTTTCCCAGAAGGTTTCTTTCCAGTTTTTATCTGAAGATATTTCCTTTTTCACCAAAGCCCTCAATGAGCTCCCAAATATCACTTGGCAAAATCCACGAAAACAGTGTTAGCAAACTGTTCCACGAAGGGAAGGGTGGAAATCTGTGTGATGAAGTCACACATCAGAAAGCAATCTCCCGATGCTTCTCTCTAGTAATTATCTGAGGATATCTCCTTTTTAACAATGGGCCCCAATGTGCTCCAAAATATCACTTTGCAGATTCCACGAAAAAAGTGTTAGCAAACTGCTTTTTCGGACTCAGTTGTAATTCTGTGAGATGAATTTACAGATCACAAAGAAGTTTCTCAGAAAGTTCTCTCACGTTTTGAACTGATGATATTTCCTTTATCAGCGTAGGCCTCAATGCGAACCAAAGCAGCCCTTCTCAGGTTCCCCAAAGACACTGTTAATGGACTATTCCAGGAAACATAAGTGTAACTCTGTGAGATGAATTCACATGTCCCCAAGAACTTTCGAAGAAAGCTTCTATCAAGTTTTCATCTGTGGATATTTCCTTTTTGACAATGGGCCCCAATGGGCTACCAAATATCACTTTGCAGATTCCACGAAAAGAGTGGTAGCAAACTGCTTCCGGAGATCTAAGCTATAACTCTGTGAGATGAATTGACAGATCAAAAAGAAGTTTCTCAGAAAGCTTCTTTCACGTTTTAAACCGATGATATTTCGTTTATCAGAGTAGGCCTCAATGCAAATCAAAGTAGCCCTTCTCAGGCTCCTCAAAGACAGTGTTAATGAACTGTTCCAGGAAACATAAGTGTAACTCTGTGAGATGAATTCAAACATCACCAAGAAGTTTCTGGAAATGCTCCTTTCTAGTTTTCATCTGACTATATTTCCTTTGTCACCGGAAGCTTCATTGCGCTAAGAAGTATCCCATTGCAGATTTCACCAAAACTGTCCTAGCAAACTGATCACTGAAGAGAAACGTGTAACTCTGTGAGTTGCATTCATACATCGAAGTGCATTTTCCCAGAATGCTTCTTTCCTGTTTTCGTCTGAAGATATTTCCTTTTTCTCCATAGCCCTCAATGAGCTCCCCAATGTCACTTTGCAGAATCCACGACAATAGTGTTAGCAAACTGCTCCAAGAGGGGAACGATGGATCTCTGTGTGATGAAGTCATACATCAGAAAGCAATCTCTCATAAAGCTTCTCCCTAGTTATTATCTGAGGATATTTCCTTTTTCACAATGGGTCCCAATGGGCTACCAAATGTCACTTTTCAGATTCCACGAAAAGAGTGTTAGCAAACTGCTTCCTGAGGTCTATGCTGAAACTCTGTGAGATGAATTCACAGATCACAAAGAAGTTTCTCAGAAAGCTTCTTTCAGGTTTTGAACGGATGATATGTCCTTTATCAGCGTATGCCTCAATGCAATCCAAAGTAACCCTTTTCAGGTTCCTCAAAGACAGTGTTAATGGACTGTTCCAGGAAACGTAAGTGTAACTCTGTGAGATGAATTCACACATCACCGAGAAGTTTCTAAGAAAGCTTCTTTCTAGTTTTCATCTGAGGATATTTCCTTTGTCACCGTAAGCTTCACTGCGTTAAGAAGTATCCCATTGCAGATTTCAAGAAAACTGTGCTAGCAAACTGATCACTGAAGAAAAGGTGTAACTCTTTGACTTGAATTCATACATCGAAGTGCATTTTCCCAGAAGACTTCTTTCCAGTTTTTATCTGAAGATATTTCCTTTTTCAACACAGGCCTCAATGAGCTCCCAAACATCACTTTTCAGAATCCACGACAACAGTGTTAACAAACTGTTCCAAGAAGGGAAGTGTGGAACTCTGTGTGATGAAGTCACACATCAGAAAGCAATCTCTCAGAAAGCTTCTCTCTAGTTATTATCTGAGGATATTTCCTTTTTCACAATGGGCCCCAAAGGGCTCCCAAATATCACTTTGCAGATTCCACGAAAAGAGTATTAGCAAACTACTTCATGACGACTAAGTTGTAACAGTGTGAGATGAATTCACAGATCACAAAGGAGTTTCTCAGAAAGCTTCTTTCACGTTTTGAACTGATGATATTTCCTTTATCAGCGTAGGCTTCAATGCGATCCAAAGTAGCCCTTCTTAGTTTCCTCAAAGACAGTGTTAATAGACTGTTGCAGGAAACGTAAGTGTAACTCTGTGAGATGAATTCAAACATCACTAAGAAGTTTCTGTGAAAGCTCCTTTCTAGTTTTAATCTGAGGATATTTCCTTGGTTAAAGTAAGCTTCATTGTGCTAAGAAGTATCCCTTTGCAGATTTCAAGAAAACTGTGTTAGCAAACTGATCACTGAAGAGAAATGTGTAACTCTGTGAGTTGCATTCATACATCGAAGTGCATTTTCCCAGAAGGCTTCTTTCCAGTTGTTTCTGAAGGTATTTCCTTTTTCAACATAGCCCTCAAAGAACTCCCAAATATCACTTGGTAGAACCCACGACAACAGTGTTAGCAAACTGTTCCAAGAAAGGAACGGTGGAACTCTGTGTGATGAAGTCACACATCACAAAGCAATCTCCCAGAAAGCTTCGCTCTAGCTATTATCTGAAGATATTTCCTTTTTCACCATGGGCCCCAAAGGGCTCCCAAATATCACTTTGCAGATTCCACGAAAAGAGTATTAGCGAACTGCTTTATGAAGATTAATTTGCAAAACTGTGAGATGAATTCACAGATCACAAAGAAGTTTCTCAGAAAGTTTCTTTCACGTTTTGAACTGATGATATTTCTTTTATCAGCGTAGGCCTCAATGCGACCTAAAGTAGCCCTTCTCGGGTTCCCCAAAGTCAGTGTTAATGGACTATTCCAGGAAACATAATTGTAACTCTGTGAGATCAATTCAGACGTCACCAAGAAGATTCTAGGAAATTTTTTTTCTAGTTTTCATGTCAGGATATTTCCTTTGTCACCATAAGCTTCTTTGCGCTAAGAAGTATCCCAATGCAGATTGCAAGAAAACTGTGTTAGGAAACTGATCACTGAAGAGAAACGTGTAACTCTGTGAGTTGCATTCACACATAGAAGAGCATTTTCCCAGAAGGCTTGTTTCCAGGTTTCATCGGAAGATATTTCCTTTTTCAACATGGACCTCAATGAACTCCCAAATATCACTTGACAGAATCCACGACAACTGTGTTAGCAAACTGTTCCAAGAAGAGAAGGGTGGAAATCTGTGTGATGAAGTCACACATCAGAAAGCAATCTCTCAGAAACCTTGTCTCTAGTTATTATCTGATTATATTTCCTTTTACACCATGGGACCCAATAGGCTCCCAAATATCACTTTGCAGATTCCACGAGAATCGTGTTATCAAACTGCTTCATGACGACTAAGTTTAACTCTGTAGGATGAATTCTCAGATCACAAAGAATTTCCTCAGAAAGCTTCTTTCACGTTTTAAGCTGATGATATTTCCTTTATCAGCGTAGGCCTCATTTCGATGGAAAGCAGCCCTTTTCAGGTTCCTCAAGGTAATGGTAATGAACTGTTCCAGGAAACATAAGTGTAACTCTGTGAGATGAATTCACTTATCACTAAGAAGTTTAAAGAAAGCTTCTTTCTAGTTTCATCTGAATATATTTCCTTTGTCACCGTAAGCTTCCTTACGCTAAGAAGTATCCCATTGCAGATTTCAGGAGAACTGTTAGGAGACTGATCACTGAAGAGAAAGGTATCACTCTGTGAGTTGCCTTCATACATCGAAGTGCATTTTCCCAGAAGGCTTCTTTCCAGTTTTTATCTGAACGTATTTCCTTTTTCACCACAGCCCTCAATGAGCTCCCAAATATCACTTTGCAGAATCCATGACAACTGTGTTAGCAAACTGTTCCAAGTAGGGAAGGGTGGAACTCTGAGTGATGAAGTCACACCTCAGAAAGCAATCTCTCAGAAAACTTCTCTCAAGTTATTATCTGAGGATATTTCCTTTTTCACAATGGGCCCCAATGGACTCCCAAATATCACTTTCCAGATTCCACGAAAAGAGTGATAGCAAACTGTTTCATGAGGAGTAACTTTTAACTCTGTGAGATGAATTCACATATCACAAGGAAGTTTCTAAGAAAGCTTCTTTCACGTTTTGAACTGATCATCTTTCCTTTATCAGTGTAGGCCTCAATGCGATGGAAAGTATCCCTTCGCTGGTCCCTCAAAGAGAGTGTTAATGGACTGTTCCAGGAAACATAAGTGTAACTCTGTGAAATGAATTCACACATCACCAAGAAGTTTCTTAGAAAGCTTCTTTATAGTTTTCATTGGAGGATATTTCCTTTGTCACCATAATGTTCATTGGGCTAAGAAGTATCCCATTGCAGATTTCAAGAAAACTCTGTTAGCAAAGTGATCACTGAAGAGAAACGCGTAACTCTGTGAGTTGCATTCGTACATCGAAGTGCATTTTCCCAGAAGGTTTCTTTCCAGTTTTTATCTGAAGATATTTCCTTTTTCACCATAGCCCTCAATGAGCTCCCAAATATCACTTTGCAGAATCCACGACAACTGTGTTAGCAAACTGTTCCAAGAAGGGAAGAGTGGAACTCTGTGTGATGAAGTCACACATCAGAAAGCAATCTCTCAGAAAGCTTCTCTCTAGTTATTATCTGAGGATAATTCCTTTTTCACAATAGGCCCCAATGGTCTCCCATATATCAATTTGCAGATTTCACGAAAAGAGTGCTAGCAAACTGCTTCCTGAGGTCTAAGCTGTAAATCTGTGAGATGAATTCACGATTCAAAAAGAATTTTCTCAGAAAGCTTCTTTCACGTTTTGAACTGATGATATATCCTTTAGCAGAGTAGTATTCAATGCGTTCCAAAGTAGCCCTTCTCAGGTCCTCACAGACAGTGTTAATTAACTGTTCCAGGAAACATAAGTGTAACTCTGTGAGATGAAGTCTCACATCACCAAGAAGTTTCTGAGTAAGCTTCTTTCTAGTTTTCATCTGAGGATATTTCCTTTATCACGATAAGCTTCATTGCGCTAAGAAGTATCCCATTGCAGATTTCCAGAAAACTATGTTAGCAAACTGATCACTGAAGAGAAAGGTGTAACTCTGTGAGTTACATTCATGCATCGAAGTGCATTTCCAGAAGTCTTCTTTCCAGTTTTTATCAGAAGATATTTCCTTTCTCACCATAGCCCTCAATGAGCTCCAACATATCACTTTGCTGAATCCATGACAACAGTGTTAGCAAATGTTCCAAGAATGGAACCGTGGAACTCTGTGTGATGAAATCACAAGTCAGAAAGCAATCTCTCAGAAAGCTTCTCTCTAGTTATTCTCTGAGGATATTTCCTTTTTCACAATGGGCCCCAATTGGCTCCCAAATATCACTTTGCAGATTCCACGAAAAGAGGGTTAGCAAACTGCTTCCTGAGGTCTAAGCTGTAACTCTCTGAGATGAATACACAGATCACACAGAAGTTTCACAGAAAGCTTCTCTCACGTTTTGAACTGATGATGTTTCCTTTATCAGCTTAGGCCTCAATGGGATGCAATGTAGCCCTTCTCAGGTTCCTCAAAGCAGTGTTAATGGACAGTTCCAGGAAACATAAGTGTAACTCTGTGAGATGAATTCACACATCATCAAGAAGTTTCTAAGAAAGCTTCTTTCCAGTTTTCATCTGGGGTTAATTCTCTTGTCACCGTAAGCTTCATTGAGCCGAGAATTATCCCACTGCATATTACAAGAAAACTGTGTTAGGAAACTGATCACTTAAGAGAAAAGTGTAACACTGTGAGTTGCATTCATACATGGAATTGCATTTTCCCAGAAGGCTTCTTTCCAGTTTTTATCTGAAAATATTTCCTATTGCACCATAGCCCTCAGTGAGCTCCCAAATATCACTTGGCAGAATCCATGACAACAGTGTTAGCAGACTGTTCCAAGAAGGGCAGGGTGGAACTCTGTGTGATGATGTCACACATCACAAAGCAATCTCTCAGAAAGCTTCTCTCTAGTTATTACCTGAGGATATTTCCTTTTTCACAATGGGCCCCAATGGGCTCCCAAATATCACTTTGCAGATTCCACGAGTAGAGCATTAGCAAACTGCTTCCTAAGATCTAAGCTGTAACTCTGTGAGATGAATTCACAGATCAAAAAGAAGATCTCAGAAAGCTTCTCTCACGTTTTGAACTGATTGTTTCCTTTATCAGCGTAGACCTCAGTGCGATCCAAAGTAGCCCATCTCACGTTCCTCAAAGATAGTGTGAATGGACTGTTCCAGGAAACAGAAGTGCAACTCTGTGAGATGAATTCATACCCCACCAAGAAGTTTCAGAGAAAGCTTCTTTCTAGTTTTCATCTGAGGATATTTCCTTTTTCACCATAAGCTTCATTGAGCTAAGAAGTATCCCTTTGCAGATTTCAAGAAAACTGTGTTACGAAACTGATCACTGAAGCGAAACGTGTAACTCTGTGAGTTGCATTCATACATCGAACTGCATTTTCCCAGAAGGCTTCTTTCTAATTTTATCTGAAATTATTTCCTTTTTCACCATGGCCGTCAATGAGCTCCCAAACATCACTTGGCAACTTCCACGACAACAGTGTTAGCAAACTGTTCCAAGAAGCGAAGGGTGGAACTCTGTGTGATGAAGTCACATATCAGAAAGCAATCTCTCAGAAAGCTTCTCTCTAGTTATTATGTGAGGATATTTCCTTTTTCACAACGGGACCCAATGGGCTCCAAAATATCACTTTGAAGACTCCGGGAAAAGAGTGTTAGCAACTGCTTCCTGATGTCTAAGCTGAAACACTGTGAGATGAATTCACAGAACACAAAGAAGTTTCTCAGACAGCTTCTTTTACGTTTTGAACTGATGATATTTCCTTTCTCAGCGTAGGCCTCAATGCGATCCAAAGTAGCCCTTCTCAGGTTCCTCAAAGACAGTGTTAATGGACTGTTCCAGGAAACATAAGTGTAAGTCGGTGAGATGAATTCACCCATCACCAAGAAGTTTCTAAGAAAGCTTCTTTCTAGTTTTTATCTGAGGATATTTCCTTTGTCACGGTAAGCTTCATTGTGCTAAGAAGTATCCCATTGCTGATTTCCAGAAAACTGTGTTAGCAAACTGATCTCTGAAGAGAAACGTGTAACTCTGTGAGTTGCATTCATACATCATAGTGCATTTTCCCAGAATGCTTCTTTGTAATTTTTATCTGAAGATATTTCCTTTTTCACCATAGCCCTCAATGAGCTCCGAAATATCACTTTGCAGAATCCACAACAACAGTGTTAGCAAACTGTTCCAAAAAGGGAAGGGTGGAACTCTGTGTGATGAAGTCTCACCTCAGAAAGAAATTTTTCAGAAAGCTCCCTCTCGTTATTATCTGAGGATATTTCCTTTTTCACAATGGGGCCCAATGGGCTCCCAAATATCACTCTGCAGATAGCACGAAAAGAGTGTTAGCAAACTGCTTTCTAGGACCTATCCTGTAACTCTGTGAGATGAATTCACAGATCACAAAGAAGTTTCTCAGAAAGCTTCTTTCACGGTTTGAACTGATAATATTTCCTTTATTAGCGTATGCCTGAGGGCGATCCAAGTAGCCCTACTCAGGTTCCTCAAAGACAGGGTTAATGGAGTGTTCCAGGAAACATAAGTGTAACTCTGTGAGATTAATTCACACAACACCAAAAGTTTCTAAGAAAGCTTCTTTCAAGTTTTCATTTGAGGATATTTCCTTTGTCACCGTAAGCGTCATTGCATTAAGAAGTTTCCCATTGCAGATTTCAAGAAAACTGTGTTAGGAAACTGATTACTGACGACAAACGTGTAACTCTGTAAGTTGCATTCATACATCGAAGTGCATTTCCCCGGAGTCTTCTTTCCAGGATTTATCTGAAGATATTTCCTTTTTCACCACAGCCCTCAATGAGCTCCCAAATATCACTGCGCAGAATCCACGACAACAGTCTTAGCAAACTGTTCTAAGAAGGGAAGGGTGGAACTCTGTGTGACGGAGTCACACATCAGAAAGCAATCTCTCAGAAAGCTTCTCTCTAGTTCTTATCTGAGGATATTTCCTTTGTCACAATGGGCCCCAATGGGCCCCCAAATAACACTATTCAGATTACCGAAAAAGAGTGTTAGCAAACTGCTTCCTGCGGTCTGAGCTGTAACTCTGTGAGATGAATGCACAGATCACAGAGAAGTTTCTTAGAAGGCTTCTTTCACGTTTTAAACTGATGATATTTCCTTTAACATCGTAGGCCTCAATGCCATCCAAAGTAGCCCTTCTCAGGTTCCTCAAAGACAGTGATATTGGACTATTCCAGGAAACATAAGTGTAACTCTGTGAGATGAATTCACATATCACGAGGAAGTTTCTAGGGAAGCTCCTTTCTAGTTTTCATCTGAGGATATTTCCTTTGTCACCGTAAGCTACATTACACTAGGTAATATCCCATTGCAGATTTCAACAAAACTGTGTTAGCAAACTGATCACTGAAGAGAAAGGTGTAACTCTGTGAGTTGCATTCATACATCGAAGTGTATTTTCCCAGAAGGCTTCTTTCCAGTTTTTATCTGAAGATATTTCCTTTTTCTCCAAAGCCCTCAACGAGCTCCCAAATATCACTTTGCAGAATCCACGACAACTGTGTTAGCATACTGTTCCAAGCAGGGAAGGGTGGAACTCTGTGTGACGAGGTCACACATCAGCAAGCAATCTCTCAGAAAGCTTCTTTCTAGTTATTATCTGAGGATATTTCCTTTTTCACCATGGGCCCCAATGGGCTCACAAATATCACTTTGCAGATTCCACCAAAAGAGTGTTAGCAAACTGCTTCCTGAGGTCTATGCTGTAACTCTGTGAGATGAATTCACAAATCACAAAGAAGATTCTCAGAAAGCTTCTTTCACGTTTTGAACTGATGATATTTCCTTTATCAGCATCGCCCTCAATGCGATTAAAAGTAGCCCTTCTCAGGTTCCTCAAAGACAGTTTTAATGGACTGTTCCAGGAAACATAAGTGTAACTCTGTGAGATGAATTCACACATCACCAGAAAGATTCCAGGAAAGCTTCTTTCTAGTTTTCATCTGAGGATATTTCCCTTGTCACCATAAGCTTCATTGAGCTAAGAAGTATCCCACTGCAGATTTGAAGAAAACGGTGTTAGAAAACTGAACACTGAAAAGAAACCTGTATCTCTGTCAGTTGCATTCATACTTCGAAGTGCTTTTTCCCAGAAGGCTTCTTTCCAGTTTTTATCTCAAGGTATTTCCTTTTTCACCATAGCACTCAATGAGCAACCAAATATCACTTTGCAGAATCCACGACAACAGTGTGAGCAAACTGTTCCAAGCAGGGAAGGGTGGAACTCTGTGTGATGAAGTCATACATCAGAAAGCAATCTCTGAGAAAGCTTCTCTCTAGTTATTATCTGAGGATATTTCCTTTTTCACAATAGGCCCCAATGACTCCCAAATATCACTTTGCAGATTCCACAAAAGGAGTGTTAGCAAACTGCTTCCTGAGTTCTCAGCTGTAACTCTGTGAGATGTTTCACAGATCACAAAGAAGTTTCTCAAAGAGATTCTTTCAAGTTTTGAACTGATGATATTTCCTTTTCCAGCGTTGTCCTCAATGGGATCCAAGGTACCCCTTCTCCGGTCCTCAAAGACAGTGTTAATGGACTGCTCCTGGAAACGTAAGTGAAACTCTGTGAGATGAATTCATACATCAAGAAGAAGTTTCTGGGAAAGCTTCTCTCCAGTTTTCATCTGAAGATATTTCCCTTGTCACCGTAAGTTTCATTGAGCTAAAAAGTATCCCATTGCATATTTCAAGAAAACTCTGTTAGCAAATTGATCACTTAGAAGAAACGTGTAACTCTGTGATTTGCATTCAGACATCGAAGTGCATTTTCCCAGAAGGCTTCTTTCCAGTTTTTCTCTGAAGTCATTTCCTGTTTCACCATAGCCCTCAATGAGCTCCCAAATATCACTTGTCAGAATCCACGACAACAGTGTTAGCAAACTGTTACAAGAAGGAAGGTGGAACTCTGTGTGATGAAGTCACACATCAGAAAGCAATCTCTCAGAAAGCTTCTCTCTAGTTATTATCTCAGGATATTTCCTTTTTTACCATGGGCCCCAATGGGCTCCCAAATATCACTTTGCAGATTCCACGAAAAGAGTGTTAGCAAACTGCTTCCTGAGGAATCAGCTGTATAACTGTGAGATGAATTCACAGATCACAAAGAAGGTTCTTAGAAAGCTTCTTTCACGTTTTCAACTGAGGATATTTCCTTTATCAGCGCAGCCCTCAATGCGATCCAAAGTAGCCCTTCTCAGGGTACTCAAAGACAGTGTTAATGGACTGTTCCAGGAAACATAAGTGTAACTCTGTAAGATGAATTCACACATCACCAGGAAGTTTCTTGGAAAGCTTCTTTCTAGTTTTCATCTGAGGATATTTCCTTTGTCACCATAAGTTTCATTGAGCTAAAAAGTATCCCATAGCAGATTTCAAGAAAACTGTGTTAGGAAACTGATCAATGAGGAGAGAAGTGTAACTCTGTGAGTTGCATTCATACATCGAAGTGCATATTCGAGAAGGCTTCTTTCCAGTTTTTATCTGAAGATATTTCCTTTTTCACCATAGCCCTCAATGAGCTCCCAAATATCACTCGACAGAATCCACGACAACAGTGTTAGCAAACTGTTCCAAGAAGGTAGGTGGAACACTGTGTGATGAAGTCACACATCAGAAAGCAATCTCTCAGAAAGCTTCTCTCTAGTTATTATCTGAGGATATTTCCTTTTTCACAATGGGCCCCAATGGGCTCCCAAATATCACTTTGAAGACTCCACCAAAAGAGTGTTAGCAAACTGCTTCCTGAGGTCTATGCTGTAACTCTGTGAGATGAATTCACAAATCACAAAGAAGATTCTCAGAAAGCTTCTTTCACGTTTTGAACTGATGATATTTCCTTTATCAGCATCGCCCTCAATGCAATTAAAAGTAGCCCTTCTCATGTTCCTCAAAGACAGTTTTAATGGACTGTTCCAGGAAACATAAGTGTAACTCTGTGAGATGAATTCACACATCACCAGAAAGTTTCTAGGAAAGCTTCTTTCTAGTTTTCATCTGAGGATATTTCCCTTGTCACCGTAAGCTTCATTGAGCTAAGAAGTATCCCACTGCAGATTTGAAGACAACGGTGGTAGAAAACTGAACACTGAAAAGAAACCTGTAACTCTGTCAGTTGCATTCATACTTCGAAGTGCTTTTTCCCAGAAGGCTTCTATCCAGTTTTTATCTCAAGGTATTTCCTTTTTCACCATAGCACTCAATGAGCAACCAAATATCACTTTGCAGAATTCACGACAACAGTATTAGCAAACTGTTCCATGAAGGGAAGTGTGGCACTATGTGTGATGTAGTCACAAATTAGAAATCAATCTCTCAGAAAGCTTCTCTTTAGTTATTATCTGAGGATATTTCCTTTTTCACAATGGGCCCCAATGGGCTCCCAAATATCTCTTTGCAGTTTACACGAAAAGAATGCTAGCAAACTGCTTCCTACGGTCTCAGCTGTAACTCTGTGTGATGAATTCACAGAACACCAAGAAGTTTCCAAGAAAGATTCTTTCACGATTTAACTGATGATATTTCCTTTATCAGCATAGGCCTCAATGCGATCCAGACTACCATTTCTCAGGTTCCTCTAAGACAGTGATAATAGACTGTTCCAGGAAACTTAAGTGTAACTCTGTGAGATGAATTCACACATCACCAAGAAGTTTCTGAGAACGCTGCTTTCCAGTTTTCATCTGAGGATATTTCCTTTCTCACAGTAACCTTCATTGCTCTAAGAAATATCCCATTGCAGATTTCAAGAAAACGGTTAGGAAACTGATCAATGAAGAGAAACGTGTAACTCTGTGAGTTGCATTCATACATCGAAGTGCATTTGCCCAGAAGGCATCTTTCCAGTTTATATCTGAAGATATATCTTTTTCACCATAGCCCTCAATGAACTCTCAAATGTCACTTGGCACAATCCACGACAACAGTGTTAGCAAACTATTCCATGAAGGCAAGTGTGGAACACTGTGTGATGAAGTCACACATCAGAATGCAATCTCTCAGAAAGCTACTCTCTAGTTATTATCTGAGGATATTTCCTTTTTCACAATGGGCCCCCAAGGGCTCCGAAATATCACTTTGCAGATTCCACAAAAAGAGTGTTAGCAAACTGCTTCCTGAGGACTCAGCTGTAACTCTGTGAGATGAATACACAGATCACAAAGAAGTTTCTCAGAAGGCTTCTTTCACGTTTTGAACTGATGATATTTCCTTTATCAGCGTAGACCTCAATGCGATCCAAAGTGGCCATTCTCATGTTCCTCAAGGCAGTGTCAATGGACTGTTCCAGGAAACATAAGTGTAACTCTGAGAGATGAATTCAGACATCACCAAGAAGTTTCTGAGAAAGCTTCTTTCCAGTTTTCATCTGAGGATATTTCCTTTGTCACCGTAATCTTCATTGCGTTAAGATGTATCCCATTCCAGATTTCAAGACAACTGTGTTAGGAAACTGATCACTCTAGAGAAACGTGTAACTCTGTGAGTTGTATTCATACATCGAAGTGCCCTTTTCCCAGAAAGCTTCTTTCCAGTTTTTATCTGAAGATATTTCCTTTTTCACCATAGTCCTCGAAGACCTCCCAAATATCACTTTGCAGAATCCACGACAACAGTGTTAGCAAACTGTTTCAAGAAGGGAAGGGTGGAACTCTGTGTGATAAAGTCACACATCACAAAGCAATCTCTCAAAAAGCTTCTCTCTAGTTATTATCTGAGGATATTTCCTTTTTCACAATGTGCCCCAGTGGGCTCACAAATATCACTTTGCTGATTCCACAAAAACAGTGTTAGCAAAGTGCTTCCTGAGGTCTAATCTTTAACGCTGTCGGATGAATTCAGAGACCAGAAGGAAGTTTCTCAGAAAGCTTCCTTCACGTTTTGAACTGATGATATTTCCTTTAACAGCGTAGGCCTCAATGCGAACCAAAGTAGCCCTTCTCAGGTTCCTCAAAGAGAGTGTTAATGGACTGTTTCCGGAAACATAAGTGTAACTCTGTGGGATGAATTCACACATCACCAGGAAGCTTCTAGGAAAGCTTCTTTCTAGTTTTCATCTGAGGATATTTCCTTTGTCAATGTAAGCTTCATTGCGCTAAGAAGTATCAAATTGCAGATTTCAAGAAAACTGTGGTAGCAAACTGATCACTGAAGAGAAAGGTGTAACTCTGTGATTTGCATTCATACATCGAAGTGCATTTTCCCAGAAGCCTTCCTTCCAGTTTTTATCTGACGATATTTCCATTTCACCATAGCCCTCAAAGAGCTCCCAAATATCAGTTGGCACAATCCACAACAACAGTGTTAGCAAACTGTTCCAAGAAGGGATGGGTGGAATTCTGTGTGATGAAGTCACACATAAGAAAGCAATCTCTGAGAAAGCTTTGCTCTAGTAATTATCTGAGGATATCTCCTTTGTCACAATGGGACAAAATGGGATCCCAAATATCACTTTGCAGATAACATGAAAAGAGTTTTAGCAAACTGCTTCCTGAGTTCTAAGCTGTAACTCTGTGAGATGAACTCACAGAACACAAAGAAGATTCTCAGAAAGCTTCTTTCACGTTTTGAACTGATGATATTTCCCTTATCGGCGTAGGCCTCAATGCGATCCACAGTAGCCCTTCTCAGGTTCCTCAAAGACAGTGTTAATGGACTGTTCCAGGAAACATAAGTGTAACACTGTGAGATGAATTCACACATCACCAAGAAGTTTCTAGGAAAGCTTCTTTCTAATTTTCATCTGCGGATGCTTCCTTTGTCACCGTAAGCTGCATTGCGCTTAGAAGTGTCCCGTTGCAGATTTCAAGAAAACAGTGTTAGCAATCTGATCACTGAAGAGAAACGTGTAACTCTGTGACTTGCATTCATATATCGAAGTGTATTTTCCCTGAAGTCTTCTTTCCAGTTTTTATCTCAAGATATTTCCTTTTTCACCATAGCCCTCAATGAGCTCCCAAATATCACTTTCCAGAATGCATGACAACTGTGTTAGCAAACTGTTCCAGGAAGGGAAGGGTGGAACTCTGTGTGGTGAAGTCACACATCAGAAAGCAATCTCTCAGAAAGCTTCTCTCTAGTTATTATCTGAGGATATTTCCTTTTTGACAATGGGCCCCAATGGGCTCCCGAATATCACTTTGCAGATTCCACGAACAGAGTGTTAGCAAACTGCTTCCTGAGGTCTAAGCTGTAACCCTTTAAGATGAATTCACAGATCACAAAGAAGTTTCTCAGAAAGCTTCTTTTACGTTTTGAACTGATGATATTTCCTTTATCAGTGTAGGCTTCAATGCCATCCAAAGTAGCCCTTCTCATGTTCCTCAAAGACAGTGTTAATGGACTGTTCCAGGAAACATAAGTGTAACTTTGTGAGATGAATTACTTATCACCAAGAAGTTTCAAAGCAGGAGTCTTTCTAGTTTTCATCTGAGGATATTTCCTTTGTCACCGTAAGCTTCATTGCGCTAAGTAGTATCCCATTGCA
>NC_044564.1:3454532-3493059 GCF_007565055.1 Rhinopithecus roxellana | reverse complement strand
CTGAAGATATTTCCTTTTTCACCATAGCCCTCACTGAGCTCCCAATTTTCACTTGTCAGAATCAACGACAACAGTGTTAGAAACTGTTCCTAGAAGGGATAAGTGGAGCTCGGTTGTGCTGAAGTCACACATCAGAAAGCAATCTCTCAGACAGCTTCTCTCTAGTTATTATCTGAGGATATTTCCGTCTTCACAATGGGGCCCAACGGGCTCCCAAATATCACGTTGCAGATTCCACGAAAAGAGTGTTAGCAAACTCCTTCCTGAGGACACAGCTGTAACTCGTGAGATGAGTTCCCAAGATCACAAAGGAGTTTCTCAAGAAAGCTTCTTTTCCACGTTTTGAACTGATGATATTTCCTTCATCAGCGTAGGCCTCAATGTGATTCAAAGTAGCCCTTCTCAGTTTCCTCTAAGACAGTGATAATGGACAGTTCCAGGAAACATAAGTGTAACTCTGTGAGATGAATTCACACTCTCCAAGAAGTTTCTAGGTAAGCTTCTTTCTAGTTTTCATCTGAGGGTATTTCATTTCTTACCGTAAGCTTCATTGCACTAAGACGTATCCCATTGCAGATTTCAAGAAAACTGTTAGGAAACTGATCACTGAAGAGAAACATGTAACTCTGTGAGTTGCATTCATACATCGATGTACATTTTCCCAGAAAACTTCTTTCCACGTTTTATCTGAAGATATTTCCTTTTTCATCATAGCCCTCAATGAGCTCGCAAATATCACTTTGCAGATTCCAGGAAAAGAGTGTTATCAAACTGCTTCCTGAGGTCTAAGATGTAAATCAGTGAGATGAATTCACAGATCACAAAGAAGTTTCTCAGAAAGCTTCTTTCATGTTTTGAACTGACGATATTTCCTTTATCAGCGTAGGCCTCAATGCCATCCAAAGTAGCCCTTCTCAGGTCCCTCAAAGACAGTGTTAATGGACTGTTCCAGGAAACATAAGTGTAACTCTGTGACATGAATTCACACATGACCAAGAAGTTTCTAGGAAAGCTTCTTTCTAGTTTTCATCTGAGGATATTTCCTGTGTCACTGTAAGCTTTATTGCGCTAAGAAGTTTCCCACTGCAGATTTGAAGAAAACTGTATTAGGAAACTGATCACTGAACAGAAACGTGTAACTCTGTGAGTTGCTTTCATGCATCAAAGTATATTTTACCAGAAGGCTTCTTTCCAGTTTTTATCTGAAGATATTTCCTTTTTCACCCTGGCCTTCAATGATCTCACAAATATCACTTGGCAGAATCCACGACAACAGTGGTAGGAAACTGTTCCAAGAATGCAAGGGAGGAACTCTGTGTTATAAAGTCACACATTACAAAGCAATCTCTCAGAAAGCTTCTCTCTAGTTATTATCTGAGGATATTTCCTTTTTCACAATGGGCCCCTTTGGGCTCCCAAATATCACTTTGCAGATTCCACTAAAAGAGTGTTAGCAAACTACTTCCTGAGGACTCAGCTTTAACTCTGTGAGATGAATTCACAGATCACAAAGAAGATTCTCAGAAAGCTTCTTGCACGTTTAGAACTGATGATATTCCCTTTTTCAGCATAGGCCTCAATGCGATCCAAAGTAGCCATTCTCAGGTTACTCAAAAACAGTGTTCATGGACTGTCCAGTAAACGTAAGTGTAACTCCGTGAGATGAATTCACACATCACCAAGAAGTTTCAAGGAAAACTTTTTTCTAGTTTTCATCTGACGAGATTTCCTTTGTCACCAAAGCTTTGTGGAGCTAAGAATTATCCCATTGCAGATTTCAAGAAAACTGTGATAGGAAACTGATCACTGAAAAGAAACGTGTAATTCTGTGAGTTGCATTCATACATCGAAGTGCATTTTCCCAGAAGGATTCTTTCCAGTTATTATCTGAAGATATTTCCTTTTTCACTATAGCCCTCAATGAGCTCCCAATTTTCACTTGGAAGAAAAAACGACTACAGATTTAGCAAACTGTTCCAAGAAGGGAATGGTCGAACTCTGTGTGATGAAGTCACACATAAGAAAGCAATCTCTCAGAAAGCTTCTCTCTAGTTACTATCTGAGGATGTTTCCTTTTTCACAATGGGCCCCAAGGGGCTCCCGAATATCACTTTGCAGATTCCAGGAAAAGAGTGTTACCAAACTGCTTCCTGAGGTCTAAGCTGTAACTCTGTGAAATGAATTCACAGATCACAAGGAAGTTTCTCAGAAAGCTTCTTTCACGTTTTGAACTGATGATATTTCCCTTTTCAGCGTAGAACTCAATATGATCCAAAGTAACTTTTTCGGGTTCCTCAAAGACGGTGATAATGGACTGTTCCAGGATTCATAAGTGTAACTCTGTGAGATGAATTCACACATCAACAAGAAGTTTCTAACAAGCTTATTTCTAGTTTTCATCTGAGGATATTTCCTTTGTCATCATAAGCTTCATTGCGCTAAGAAGTATCCCACTGCAGATTTCAAGAAAATTGTGATAGCAAACTGATCACTAAAGAGAAAGGTTTCACTCTGTGAGATGCATTAATACATCGAAGTGCATTTTCCCAGAAGGCTTCTTTCCAGTTTTTATCTGAAGATATTTACTTTTTCACCATAGCCCTCAATGAGCTCCCAAATATCACTTGGCAGAATGCACAACAAGTGTGTTAGCAATCTGTTCAAGAAGGGAATTGTGGAACTCTGCGTGATGAATTCACACCTCAGAAAGCAATCTCTCAGAAAACTTCTCTCTAGTTATTATCTGAGGATATTTCCTTTTTCACAATGGGCAGACATGGGTTCCCAAATATCACTTGGCAGATTCCACGAAAATAGTGTTAGCAAACTGCTTCCTGAGGTCTAACCTGTTACTCTGTGAGATGAATTCACAGATCACAAAGAAGTTTCTCAGAAAGCTTCTTTCACGTTTTGAACTGTAGATATTTCCTTTATCGGCGTAGGCCTCAATGCGATCCAAAGTATCCCTTCTCAGGTTCCTCAAGGACAGTGTTAGTGGACTGTTCCTGGAAACATAAGTGTAACTCTGTGAGTTGAATTCACACATCACCAAGAAGTTTCTGAAAAAGCTTCCCTCTAGTTTTCCTGTGAGGATATTTCCTTCGTCACTGTAAGCTTCATTGCGCTAAGAAGTATCCCATTGAAGATTTCAAGAAAACCGTGTTAGCAAACTGATCACTGAAGAGAAAGGTGTCACTCTGTGAGTTGCATTCATACATCGAAGTGCATTTTCTCAGAAGGCTTCTTTCCAGGTTTTATCTGAAGATATTTCCTTTTTCACCATAGCCCTCAAAGAGCTCCCAAATATCACCTTGCAGAATCCACGATAAATGTGTTAGCAAACTGTTCCAAGAAGGGAGGGTTGGAACTCTGTGTGATGAAACCACACCCCAGAAAGCAATCTCTCAGAAGGCTTCTCTCTAGTTATTATCTTAGGATATTTCCTTTTTCACAATGGGCCCCTATGGGCTCCCCAATATCACTTCGTACATTCCACGAAAAGAGTGTTAGCAAACTGCTTCTTTAGGACTAAGTTGTAACTCTGTGAGATGAATTCACAGATCACAAAGAAGTTTCTCAGAAAGCTTCTCTCACTTTTTGAACTGATTATATTTCCTTTATCGGCCTAGGCTTCAATGTGATACAAAGTAGCCCTTCTCAGGTTCCTCAAAGACAGTGTTAATGGACTGTTCCAGGAAACATAAGTGTAACACTGTGGGATGAATTCACACATCACGAAGACATTTCTAAGAAAGCTTCCTTATAGTTTTCATCTGAGCATGTTTCCTTTGTCACCGTAAGCTTCATTGCCCTAAGAAGTATCACATTTCAGATTTCAAGAAAACTGTGTTAGCAAACTGATCCCTGAAGAGAAAGGTGTAACTCTGTGAGTTACATTCATTCATCGAAGTGCATTATCCCAGAAGGCTTCTTTCCAGTTTTTATCTGAAGATATTTCCATTTTCACCATAGCCCTAAATGAGCTCCCAAATATCACTTTGCAGAATCCAGGACAACTGCGTTAGAAAAAATGTTCAAGAAGGGAAGGGTGGAACTCTGTATGATGAAGTCACACCGCAGAAAGCAATCTCTCAGGTAACTTCTCGCTAGTTATTATTTGAGGATATTTCCTTTTTCACAATGGGCCTCAAAGGGCTCCCAAATATCACTTTGCAGATTCACGAAAAGAGTGTTGGCAAACTGCTTCATGAGGACTAAGTTGTAACTCTGTGAAATGAATTCACAGATCACAAAGAAGTTTCTCAGAAAGCTTCTCTTACCTTTTGAACTGATTATATATCCTTTATCAGCGTAGGCTTCCATGAGACACAAAGTAGCCCTTCTCAGGTTACTCAAAGACAGTGATAATGGAATGTTCCAGGAAGCATAAGTCTAACTCTGTGAGATGAATTCACACATCACCAAGACGTTTCTAAGAAAGCTTTTTTTCTAGTTTTCATCTGAGGATATTTGCTTTGTCACCGTAAGCTTCATTGCGCTAAGAAATATCCCACTGCAGATTTCAAGAAAACTGTGTTAGCAAACTGATCACTGAAGAGAAAGGTGTAACTCTTTGACCTGCATTCATACATCGAAGTGCACTTTCTCAGAAGGCTTCCTTCCAGTTTTTATTTGAAGATATTTACTTTTACACGATAGCCCTCAAAAAGCTCCCAAATATCACTTTGCAGAATCCACGACTACTGTGTTAGCAAACTGCTCCAATAAGGGAGTGGTGGAACTCTGTGCGATGAAGTCACACATCAGAAATCAATCTCTGAGGAAGCTTCTCTCTAGTTATTATCTGAGGATATTTCCTTTTTCACAATGGGCCTCAATGGGCCCCCAAATACCACGTTGCAGTTTCCACGTACAGAGTGTTAACAAACTGCTTCCTGAGGTCTAAGCTGTAACTCTGTGAGATGAATTCACAGATCACAAAGAAGTTTCTCAAAAAGCTTCTTTCACGTTTTGTACTAATGATATTTCCTTTATAAGCGAAGACCTCAATGCGATCCAAAGTTGCCCTTCTCAGGTTCCTCAAAGACAGTGTCAATGGACTGTTCCAGGAAACATAAGTGTAACTCTGTGAGATGAATTCATACATCACCAAGAAGTTTATAAGAAATCTTCCTTCTAGTTTTCATCTGAGGATATTTCCTTTGTCACCGTGAGCTTCATTGCATTAAGAAGTATCCCACTGCAGATTTCAAGAAAACTCTGTTAGGCAACTGATCACTAAAGCGAAACGTGTAACTCAGTGAGTGACATTCGTACATCGAACTGCATTTTTCCAGAAGACTTCTTTCCAGTTTTTATCTGAAGATATTTCCTTTTTCACCATAGCCCTCAAAGGGCTACGTAATATCACATTGCAGAGTCCACGACAACTGTGTTAGCAAACTATTCCAAGAAGGGAAACGTGGAACTCTGTGTGTTGAAGTCACACCTCAGAAAGCAATCTCTCAGAAAGCTTCTCTCTAGTTATTATCTAAGGATATATCCTTTTTCACAATGGGCCCCAAGGGGCTCCCGAATATCACTTTGCAGATTCCAGGAAAAGAGTGTTACCAAACTGCTTCCTGAGGTCTAAGCTGTAACTCTGTGAAATGAATTCACAGATCACAAGGAAGTTTCTCAGAAAGCTTCTTTCACGTTTTGAACTGATGATATTTCCCTTTTCAGCGTAGAACTCAATATGATCCAAAGTAACTTTTTCGGGTTCCTCAAAGACGGTGATAATGGACTGTTCCAGGATTCATAAGTGTAACTCTGTGAGATGAATTCACACATCAACAAGAAGTTTCTAACAAGCTTATTTCTAGTTTTCATCTGAGGATATTTCCTTTGTCATCATAAGCTTCATTGCGCTAAGAAGTATCCCACTGCAGATTTCAAGAAAATTGTGATAGCAAACTGATCACTAAAGAGAAAGGTTTCACTCTGTGAGATGCATTAATACATCGAAGTGCATTTTCCCAGAAGGCTTCTTTCCAGTTTTTATCTGAAGATATTTACTTTTTCACCATAGCCCTCAATGAGCTCCCAAATATCACTTGGCAGAATGCACAACAAGTGTGTTAGCAATCTGTTCAAGAAGGGAATTGTGGAACTCTGCGTGATGAATTCACACCTCAGAAAGCAATCTCTCAGAAAACTTCTCTCTAGTTATTATCTGAGGATATTTCCTTTTTCACAATGGGCAGACATGGGTTCCCAAATATCACTTGGCAGATTCCACGAAAATAGTGTTAGCAAACTGCTTCCTGAGGTCTAACCTGTTACTCTGTGAGATGAATTCACAGATCACAAAGAAGTTTCTCAGAAAGCTTCTTTCACGTTTTGAACTGTAGATATTTCCTTTATCGGCGTAGGCCTCAATGCGATCCAAAGTATCCCTTCTCAGGTTCCTCAAGGACAGTGTTAGTGGACTGTTCCTGGAAACATAAGTGTAACTCTGTGAGTTGAATTCACACATCACCAAGAAGTTTCTGAAAAAGCTTCCCTCTAGTTTTCCTGTGAGGATATTTCCTTCGTCACTGTAAGCTTCATTGCGCTAAGAAGTATCCCATTGAAGATTTCAAGAAAACCGTGTTAGCAAACTGATCACTGAAGAGAAAGGTGTCACTCTGTGAGTTGCATTCATACATCGAAGTGCATTTTCTCAGAAGGCTTCTTTCCAGGTTTTATCTGAAGATATTTCCTTTTTCACCATAGCCCTCAAAGAGCTCCCAAATATCACCTTGCAGAATCCACGATAAATGTGTTAGCAAACTGTTCCAAGAAGGGAGGGTTGGAACTCTGTGTGATGAAACCACACCCCAGAAAGCAATCTCTCAGAAGGCTTCTCTCTAGTTATTATCTTAGGATATTTCCTTTTTCACAATGGGCCCCTATGGGCTCCCCAATATCACTTCGTACATTCCACGAAAAGAGTGTTAGCAAACTGCTTCTTTAGGACTAAGTTGTAACTCTGTGAGATGAATTCACAGATCACAAAGAAGTTTCTCAGAAAGCTTCTCTCACTTTTTGAACTGATTATATTTCCTTTATCGGCCTAGGCTTCAATGTGATACAAAGTAGCCCTTCTCAGGTTCCTCAAAGACAGTGTTAATGGACTGTTCCAGGAAACATAAGTGTAACACTGTGGGATGAATTCACACATCACGAAGACATTTCTAAGAAAGCTTCCTTATAGTTTTCATCTGAGCATGTTTCCTTTGTCACCGTAAGCTTCATTGCCCTAAGAAGTATCACATTTCAGATTTCAAGAAAACTGTGTTAGCAAACTGATCCCTGAAGAGAAAGGTGTAACTCTGTGAGTTACATTCATTCATCGAAGTGCATTATCCCAGAAGGCTTCTTTCCAGTTTTTATCTGAAGATATTTCCATTTTCACCATAGCCCTAAATGAGCTCCCAAATATCACTTTGCAGAATCCAGGACAACTGCGTTAGAAAAAATGTTCAAGAAGGGAAGGGTGGAACTCTGTATGATGAAGTCACACCGCAGAAAGCAATCTCTCAGGTAACTTCTCGCTAGTTATTATTTGAGGATATTTCCTTTTTCACAATGGGCCTCAAAGGGCTCCCAAATATCACTTTGCAGATTCACGAAAAGAGTGTTGGCAAACTGCTTCATGAGGACTAAGTTGTAACTCTGTGAAATGAATTCACAGATCACAAAGAAGTTTCTCAGAAAGCTTCTCTTACCTTTTGAACTGATTATATATCCTTTATCAGCGTAGGCTTCCATGAGACACAAAGTAGCCCTTCTCAGGTTACTCAAAGACAGTGATAATGGAATGTTCCAGGAAGCATAAGTCTAACTCTGTGAGATGAATTCACACATCACCAAGACGTTTCTAAGAAAGCTTTTTTTCTAGTTTTCATCTGAGGATATTTGCTTTGTCACCGTAAGCTTCATTGCGCTAAGAAATATCCCACTGCAGATTTCAAGAAAACTGTGTTAGCAAACTGATCACTGAAGAGAAAGGTGTAACTCTTTGACCTGCATTCATACATCGAAGTGCACTTTCTCAGAAGGCTTCCTTCCAGTTTTTATTTGAAGATATTTACTTTTACACGATAGCCCTCAAAAAGCTCCCAAATATCACTTTGCAGAATCCACGACTACTGTGTTAGCAAACTGCTCCAATAAGGGAGTGGTGGAACTCTGTGCGATGAAGTCACACATCAGAAATCAATCTCTGAGGAAGCTTCTCTCTAGTTATTATCTGAGGATATTTCCTTTTTCACAATGGGCCTCAATGGGCCCCCAAATACCACGTTGCAGTTTCCACGTACAGAGTGTTAACAAACTGCTTCCTGAGGTCTAAGCTGTAACTCTGTGAGATGAATTCACAGATCACAAAGAAGTTTCTCAAAAAGCTTCTTTCACGTTTTGTACTAATGATATTTCCTTTATAAGCGAAGACCTCAATGCGATCCAAAGTTGCCCTTCTCAGGTTCCTCAAAGACAGTGTCAATGGACTGTTCCAGGAAACATAAGTGTAACTCTGTGAGATGAATTCATACATCACCAAGAAGTTTATAAGAAATCTTCCTTCTAGTTTTCATCTGAGGATATTTCCTTTGTCACCGTGAGCTTCATTGCATTAAGAAGTATCCCACTGCAGATTTCAAGAAAACTCTGTTAGGCAACTGATCACTAAAGCGAAACGTGTAACTCAGTGAGTGACATTCGTACATCGAACTGCATTTTTCCAGAAGACTTCTTTCCAGTTTTTATCTGAAGATATTTCCTTTTTCACCATAGCCCTCAAAGGGCTACGTAATATCACATTGCAGAGTCCACGACAACTGTGTTAGCAAACTATTCCAAGAAGGGAAACGTGGAACTCTGTGTGTTGAAGTCACACCTCAGAAAGCAATCTCTCAGAAAGCTTCTCTCTAGTTATTATCTAAGGATATATCCTTTTTCACAATGGGCCCCAAAGGGCTCAAAAATGTCCCTTTGCAGATTCCTCTGAAAGAGTGTTAGCAAACTGCTTCCTGATGTCTAAGCTGTTACTCTGTGAGATGAATTCACAGATCACAAAGAAGTTTCTCAGAAAGCTTCTTTCACGTTTTGAATTGATGATATTTCCTTTTCAGCGCAGGCCTCAATGCGATCCACAGTAGCCCTTCTCAGGTTCCTCAAAGACAGTGTTAATGGACTGTTCCAGGAAACATAAGTTAAACTCTGTTAGAAGAATTCACACATCACCAAGAAGTTTCTAGGAAAGCTTCTTTCTAGTTTTCATCTAGGGATATTTCCTTTGTCACCGTAAGCTTCATTGCACTAAGAAGTATCCCATTGCAGATTTCAAGAAAACTGTTAGGAAACTGCTCATTGGAAGAGAAAGGTGTCACTCTGTGAGTTGCATTCATGCATCGAAGTGCATTTTTCCAGAAGGCTTCTTTCCAGTATTTATCTGAAGATATTTCCTTTTTCACCGTATCCCTCAAAGAGCTACCGATATCACTTTGCAGAATCCACGACAACTGTGTTAGCAAACTGTTCCAAGAAGGGAAGGGTGGAACTCTGTGTGATGAAGTCATACATCAGAAAGCAGTCTCTCAGAAAACTTCTCTCTAGTTATTATCTGAGGATATTTCCTTTTTCACAATGGGCTCCAATTGGCTTCCAAATATCACTTTGCAGATTCCACGAAAAGAGTGTTAGCAAACTGCTGCCTGAGGTCTAAGCGGTAACTCTGTGAGATGAATTCATAGTTCACAAACAAGTTTCTCAGAAAGCTTCTTTCACGTTTTGAACTGATGATATTTCCTTTCTCAGCGTAGGCCTCAATGCGATCAAAGTAGCCCTTCTCAGGTTCCTCAAAGAGAGTGATAATGGACTGTTCCAGGAAGCATAAGTGTAACTCTGAGAGATGAATTCACACATCGTGAAGAAGTTTCAAAGAAAGCTTCCTTCTAGTTTTCAACTGAGGATATTTTGCTGCCACCGCAAGCTTCATTGCGCTAGGAAGTATCCCATTGCAGCTTTCAAGAAAACTGTGTTAGCAAACTGATCACTGAAGAGAAACGTGAAACTCTCTGAGTTGCATTCATACATTGAAGTGCATTTTCCAAGAAGGCTTCTTTCCAGTTTTTATCTGAAGATGTGTCGTTTTTCACCATAGCCCTCAATGAGCTCCCAATTATCACTTGACAGAATTCACGACAACAGTGTTAGCAAACTGTTCCAAGAAGGGAATGGTGGAACTCTGTGCGTTGAAGTCACACCTCAGAAAGCAATCTCTCAGAAAGCTTCTCTCTAGTTATTAATTGAGGATATTTCCTTTTTCACAATGGGCCCCAATGGGCTCCCAAATATCACGTTGCAGTTTCCACGAACAGAGTGTTAGCAAACTGCTTCCTGCTGTCTAAGCTGTAACTCTGTGAGATGAATTCACAGATCACAAAGAAGTTTCTCAGAAAGCTTCTTTCACGTTTTGAACTGATGATATTTCCTTTTCAGCGCAGGCCTCAATGCGATCCACAGTAGCCCTTCTCAGGTTCCTCAAAGACAGTGTTAATGGACTGTTCCAGGAAACATAAGTTAAACTCTGTTAGATGAATTCACACATCACGAAGAAGTTTCTAGGAAAGCTTCTTTCTAGTTTTCATCTGGGGATATTTCCTTTGTCACCGTAAGCTTCATTGCACTAAGAAGTATCCCATTGCAGATTTCAAGAAAACTGTTAGGAAACTGCTCATTGGAAGAGAAAGGTGTCACTCTGTGAGTTGCATTCATGCATCGAAGTGCATTTTTCCAGAAGGCTTCTTTCCAGTATTTATCTGAAGATATTTCCTTTTTCACTGTATCCCTCAAAGAGCTACCGATATCACTTTGCAGAATCCACGACAACTGTGTTAGCAAACTGTTCCAAGAAGAGAAGGGTGGAACCCTGTGTGATGAAGTCACACCTCAGAAAGCAATCTCTCAGAACTTCTCTCTAATTATTTCTGAGGATATTTCTTTTTTCACCATGGGCCCCAATGGGCTCCAAATAGCTCTTTGCAGATTCCACGAAAAGAGTGTTAGCAAACTCCTTCATGAATACTAAGTTTTAACTCTCTGAGATGAATTCACAGATTACAAAGAAATTCCTCAGAAAGCTTATTTCACGTTTTGAACTGATGATATTTCCTTTATTAGCGTAGGCCTCAATGTGATGGAAAGTAGCCCTTCTCTGGTTTCTCAAGGCAGTGGAAAACTACTGTTCCAGGAAACATAAGTGTAACTCTGTGAGATGATTGCACACATCACCAAGAAGTTTCTAAGAAAGCTGTTTCTAGTTTTCATCTGAGGATATTTCCTTTGTCACCATAAGCTTCCTTGCACTAAGAAGCATCCCATTGCGGATTTCGAGAAAACTGTTAGGAAACTGATCACTGAAGGGAAAGGTGTAACTCTGTGAGTTGCATTCATACATCGAAGTGCATTTTCCCAGAAGGCTTCCTTCCAGTTTTTATCTGAAGTTATTTCCTTTCTCACCATAGCCCTCAATGAGCTCCCAAATATCACTTTGCAGAATCCACGACAACAGTGTTAGTCAACTGTTCCAAGAAGGGAAGGGTGGAACTCTGTGTGATGAAGTCACACCCCAGAAAGTAATCTCTCAGAAAGCTTCTCTGTAGTTATTATCTGTGGATATTTCCGTTTTCACCATGGTTCCCAGTGGGCTCCCAAATATCACATTGCAGGTTCCACTAAAGAGTTTTTGCAAACTCCTTCATGAGGATTAAATTGTAACTGTGTGAGTTGAATCCACAGATCACAGAGAAGTTTCTCAGAAAGCTTCTTTCACGTTTTCAACTGATGATATTTCCTTTATCACCATGGGCCTCAATGCGATCCAAAGTAGCCCTTCTCGGGTTCCTCAAAGACAGTGTTAATGGACTATTCCAGGAAACATAACTGTAACTGTGTGAGATGAATTCACACATCACCAAGAAGTTTCTAGAAAAGCTTCTTTCTAGTTTTCATCTCAGGATATTTCCTTTCTCACCATGAGCTTCATTGCGCTTAGTATCCCATTGCAGATTTCAAGAAAACTGTGTTAGCAAACTGATCACTGAAGAGAAAGGTGTAACAGTGTGAGGTGCATTCATACATCGAAGTGCATTTTCCCAGAAGGCTTCTTTCCAGTTTTTATCTGAAGATATTTCTTTTTCACCATCGCCCTCAAAGAGCTCCCAAATAGCACTTTGCAGTATCCACGACAACAGTGCTAGCAATCTGTTCCCGGAAGGGAAGGGTGGAACTGTGTGTGATGAACTCACACATCAGAAAGCAATCTCTCATAAAGCTTCTCTCAAGTTATTATCTCGGGATATTTCCTTTTTCACACTGGGCCCCAATGGGTTCTCAAACATCACTTTGCAGATTCCACGAGAAGAGTGTTAGCAACCTGCTTCATAAGGACTAAGTTGTAACTCTGTGAGATGAATTCACAGATCACAAAGAAGTTTCTCAGAAAGCTTCTTTCACGTTTTAAACTGATGATATTTCCTTTATCAGTGTAGGCCTCAATGCGATCCAAACTAGCCCTTCTCGGGTTCCTCAAAGACAGTGTTAACGGACTATTCCAGGAAACATAAGTGTAACTCTGTGAGATGAATTCACTCATCACCAAGAAGTTTCTTAGAAAGCTTCCTTCTAGTTTTCATCTGACGGTATTTCCATTCTTACCGTAAGCTTCATTCGGCTAAGAAGTATCCCTTTGCAGATTTCAGGAACACTGTGTTAGCAAACTGATTACTGAAGAGAAAGGTGTACCTCTGTGAGTTGCATTCATACATCAAAGTGCATTTTCCCAGAAGGCTTCTTTCTAGTTTTTGTCTGAAGATATTTTCTTGTTCACCATAGCCCTCAATGAGCTCCCAAATATCACCTTGCAGAATCCAAGACAACAGTGTTAGCACTGTTCCAAACAGGCAAGGGTGGAACTCTGTGTGATGAAGTCACACCTCATAAAGTAATCTCTACGAAAGCTTGACTCTAGTTACTATGTGAGGATATTTCCTTTTAAACACTGGGCCCCAATGGGCTCTCAAATATCACTTTGCAGATTCCATGAAAAGAGTGTTAGCAAACTGCTTCATGAGGACTAAGTTGTAACTCTGTGAGATGAATTTACAGATCACACAGAAGTTTCTAAAAAAACTTCTCTCACTTTTTGAACTGATTATATTTCCTTTAGCAGAGTAGGCCTCAATGCATTCCAAAGTAGCCCTTCTCGGGTTCCTCAAAGACAGTGTTAATGGACTGTTTCAGTAAACATAAGTGTAACTCTGTGAGAGGAATTCACCCATCACCAAGAAGTTTCCACGAAATCTACTTTTTAGTTTTCATCTGAGGGTATTTCCTTTCTCACCGTAAGCTTCATTGGGCTAAGAAGTATCCCAATGCAGATATCAAGAACACTGTGTTAGCAAACTGATCACTGAAGAGAAAGGTGTAAGTCTGTGAGTTGCATTCATACATCGAAGTGCATTTTCCCAGAAGGCTTCCTTCCAGTTTTTATCTGAAGATATTTCCTTTTTCACCATAGCCCTCAATGAGCTCCCAAAGATCACTTTGCTGAATCCATGACAACTGTGTTAGCAAACTGTTCCAAGAAGGGAAGGGTGGAACTGTGTGTGATGAAGTCACACCTCAGAAAACAACCTCTCAAAAAGCTTCCCTCTAGTTAATATCTCAGGATATTTCCTTTTTCACACTGGGCCCCAATGGGCTCCCAAATATCACTTTGCAGATTCCACAAAAAGAGTGGTAGGAAACTGCTTCATGAGGACTAATTTGTAACTCTGTGAGATGAATTTACAGATCACAAAGAAGTTTCTCAGAAAGCATCTTTCACGTTTTGAACTGATGATATTTCCTTTATCAGGGTAGGCCTCAATGAGATCCAAACTAACCCTTCTCGTTTTCCTCAAAGATAGTGTTAATGGACTGTTCCCAGAAACATAAGTGTAACTCTGTGATATGAATTCACACATCACCAAGAAGTTTCTACGAAAGCGTTTTTCTACTTTTCATATGAGGATATTTCCTTTGTCACCTTAAGCTTCATTGCGCTAAGAAGTATCCCATTACAGATTTCAAGAAAACTGTGTTAGCAAACTCAGCACTGACGAGAAAGGTGTAACTCTGTTAGTTGCATTCAAACACCGAAGTGCAATTTCCCAGAAGGCTTCTATGCAGTTCTTATCTAAAGATATTTCCTTTTTAACCATAGCCCTCAATGAGCTCCAAAATATCACTTTGCAGAATCCATGACAACAGTGTTAGCAAACTGACGAGGAAGGGAAGGGTTTAACTCTGTGTGATGATGTCACACATCAGAAAGCAATCTCTCAGATAGCTTCTCTCTAGTTATTTTATGAGGATATTTCCTTTTTCACAATGGGCCCCAATGGGCTCCGTAATATCACTTTGCAGATTCAATGAACAGAGTGTTAGTAATCTGCTTCACGAGGACTAAGTTGTAACTCTGTCAGATGAATTCACAGATCACAAAGAAATTTCTCAGAAAGCTTCTTTCACGTTTTGAACTGATGATATTTCCTTTATCAGCGTAGGCCCCAATGCGATCCAAAGTTGCCCTTCTCATGTTCCTGAAACACAGTGTTCATAGACTGCTCCAGGAAAAAGAAGTGTAACTCTGTGAGATGAATTCACACATCACCAAGAAGATTCGAAGAAAGCTACTTTCTAGTTTTCATCTGAGGATATTTACTTTGTCACCATAAGCTGAATTGCGCTAAGAAGTATTCCATTAAGGATTTCAAGCAAACTGTGTCAGCAAACTGATCACTGAGGAGAATCGTCTAACTCTGTGAGTTGCATTAATACATCGAAGTGCATTTTCCCAGAAGGCTTCTTTCCAGTTTTTATCTGGAGATATTTCCTTTTTACCTATAGCCCTCAATGACCTCCCAAATATCACTTTGCAGAATCCACGACAACTGTGTTAGCAAACTCTTCCAAGAAGGGAAGGGTGGAACTTTGTGTGATGAAGTCACACCTCAGAAAGCAATCTCTCAGAAAGCTTCTCTCTAGTTATTATCTGAGGATATTTCCTTTTTCACAATGGGCCCCAATGGGCTCCCAAATATCACTTTGCAGATGCCATGAAAATAGTGTTAGCAAACTGCTTCCTGAGGTCTAAGCTGTAACTCTGTGAGATGAATTCACAGATCACAAAGAAGTTTCTCAGAAAGCTTCTTTCACGTTTTAAACTGATGATATTTCCTTTATGAGTGTAGGCCTCAATGCGATCCAAACTAGCCCTTCTCGGGTTCCTCAAAGACAGTGTTAATGGACTATTCCAGGAAACATAAGTGTAACTCTGTGAGATGAATTCACTCATCACCTAGAAGTTTCTAAGAAAGCCTCCTTCTAGTTTTCATCTGACGGTATTTCCATTCTCACGGTAAGCTTCATTGGGCTAAGAAGTATCCCTTTGCAGATTTCAGGAACACGGTGTTAGCAAACTGATTACTGAAGAGAAAGGTGTACCTCTGTGAGTTGCATTCATACATCAAAGTGCATTTTCCCAGAAGGCTTCTTTCTAGTTTTTGTCTGAAGATATTTCCTTTTTCACCATAGCCCTCAATGAGCTCTCGAAGATCACTGTGCAGAATCCAAGACAACAGTGTTAGCAAACTGTTCCAAAAAGGCAAGGGTGGAACTCTGTCTTATGAAGTCACACCTCATACAGTAATCTCTATGAAAGCTTGACTCTAGTTACTATGTGAGGATATTTCCTTTTAAACACTGGGCCCCAATGGGCTCTCAAATATCACTTTGGAGATTCCACGAAAAGAGTGTTAGCAAACTGCTTCATGAGGACTAAGTTGCAACTCTGTGAGATGAATTCATAGATCACAAAGAAGTTTCTCAGAAAGCTTCTATCACGTTTTGAACTGATGATATTTCCTTTATCAGCGTAGGCCTCAATGCGATCCAAACTAGCCCTTCTCAGATTCCTCAAAGACAGTGTCAATGGACTGTTCCAGGAAACATAAGTGTAACTCTGTGAGATGAATTCAAACATCACCAAGAAATTTCTACAAAAGCTTCTTTCTAGTTTTCATTTGAGGTCATTTACTTTGTCACCGTAAGCATCATTGCGCTAGAAAGTATCCCATTGCAGATTTCAAGAAAACTATGTTAGCAAATTTATCACCGAAGAGAAGGGTGTAACTCTGTGAGTTCCATTCATACATAGTAGTGCATTTTTCCAGAGGGCTTTCTTCCAGTTTTTATCTGAAGATATTTCCTTTTTCACCATAGCCTCACTGAGCTCCCAAATTTCACTTTGGAAAATCCATGACAACTGTGTTAGCAAACCGTTCCAAGTAGGGAAGGGTGGAACTCTGTGTGATGAAATCACACATCCGAAATCAATGTCTCACAAAGCTTCTCTTTAGTTATCTGAGGATATTTCCTTTTTAACAATGGGCCCCAATGGGCTCCCAAATATCACTTTGCAGTTTCCAAAGGAAGAGTGTTAGCAAACTGTTTCCTGAGGTCTAAGCTGTAACTCTGTGAGATGAATTCACAGATCACAGGAAGTTCCTCAGAAAGTTTCTTTGGCGTTTTCAACTGATGATACTTCCTTTATTAGTGTAGGCCTCAATGCGATCCAAAATACCCCTTCTCAGTTTCCTCAAAAAGAGTGTTACTGGACGGATCCAGGAAACAAAAGTGTAACTCTGTGAGATGAATTCACACGTTACCCAGAATTTTCTAAGAAAGCTTCCTTCTAGTTTTAATCTGAGGATATTTCCTTTGTCACCGTAAGCTTCATTGCGCTAAGAAGTATCCCAATGCAGATTTCAAGAAAACTGTGTTAGCAAATTTATCACTGAAGAGAAAGGTGTAACTCTGTGAGTTGTATTCATACATCAAAATGAATTTTCCCAGAAGGCTTCTTTCCAGTTTTTATCTGAAGATATTTCCTATTTCACCGTAGCCTTCAATGATCTCCCAAATATCACTTTGCAGTATCCACGACAACTGTGTTAGCAAACTGTTCCAAGAAGGGAAGGGTGGAACTCTGTGTGAAGAAGTCACAAATCAGAAAGCAATCTCTCAGGAAGCTTCTCTCTAGTTATTATCTGAGGATATTTCCTTTTTCAAAATAGGCCCCAATAGGCTCCCAAATATCACTTTGCAGATTCCACAAAAAGAGTTTTAGCAAACTGCTTCATGAGGACTAAATTGTAACTCTGTGACATGAATTCACAGATTACAAAGGAGTTTCTCAGAAAGCTTCTTTCACGTATTGAACTGATGATATTTCCTTTATCAGCGTAGGCCTCAATGCGATCCAAATTAGCCCTACTCAGGTTCCTCAAAGACAGTGTTAATGGACTGTTCCAGGAAACATAAGTGTAACTCTGTGAGAGGAATTCACACATCACCAAGAAATTTCTTTCTTTTTTTTTTTTTTTTTGAGACGGAGTCTCCCTCTGTCACCCAGGCTGGAATGCAGTGGCAGGATCTCAGCTCACTGCAAGCTCCGCCTCTCGGGTTTACGCCATTCTCCTGCCTCAGCCTCCCAAGTAGCTGGGACTGCAGGCGCCCGCCCACTCGCCCGGCTCGTTTTTTGCATTTTTTTTTTTTTTAGTAGAGAAGGAGTTTCGCCGTGTTAGCTAGGTTGGTCTCGATCTCCTGACCTCGCGATCCACCCGTCTCGGCCTCCCAAAGTGCTGGGATTACAGGCTTGAGCCACCGCGCCCGGCCTAAGAAGTTTCTAAGAAATATTCTTTCTAGTTTTCATCTGAGGATATTTACTTTGCAACCGTAAGCTTCATTGTGCAAAGAAGTATCCCATTGCAGGTTTCAAGAAAACTGTGTTAGCAAACTGATCACTGAAGAAAAAGGTGTAACTCTATGAGTTGCATTCTTACATCGCAGTGCATTTTCCCAGAAGGCTTCTTTCCAGTTGTTATCTGAAAATATTTCCTTTTTCACCATAGCCCTCAATGAGCTCCCAAATATCACTTTACAGAATCCACGACAACTGTGTTAGCAAACTGTTCCAAGAAGGGAAGGGTGGAACTCTGTGTGATGAAGTCACACATCAGAAAGCAATCTCTCAGAAAGCTTCTCTTTAGTTATTATCTGAGGATATTTCCTTTTTCACAATGGAACCCAAAGGGCTCCTAAATATCACTTTGCAGATTCCACGAAAAGAGTTTTTGCAAACTGCTTCCTGAGGTATAAAATGCAACTCTGTGAGATGAATTCACAGATCACAAAGAAGTTTCTCAGATAGCTTCCTTCAGGTTTCGAACTGATGATGTTTCCTTTATCAGCGTGGGCCTCAAGGTGATCCAACATACCCCTTCTCAGGTTCCTCAAAAACAGTGTCATTAACACTGGTAATGCACTGTTACAGGAAACATAATTGTAACTCTGTGAGATGAATTCACACATCCCCAAGAAGTTTCTAAGAAAGCTTCTTTCTAATTTTCATCTGAGGATATTCCTTTGTCACCGTAAGCTACATTGCGCTAGGATATATCCCATTGCAGATTTCAAGAAAACTGTGTTAGCAACCTGATCCCTGAAGAAAAAGGTGTAACTCTGTGAATTGCATTCATACATCGAAGTGCATTTTCCCAGAAGGCTTCTTTCCAGTTTTTATCTGAAGATATTTCCTTTTTCACCCTAGCCCTCAATGAGTTCCCATTATCACTTTCCAGAATCCCCGACAACTGTGTTAGCAAACTGTTCCAAGTAGGGAAGGGTGGAACTCTGTGTGATAAAGTCACACCTCAAGAAGCAATCTCTCAGAAAGCTTATCTCTAGTTATTATATGGGGATATTTCCTTTTTTACAATGTGCCCCAATGGGCTCCCAATTATCACTTTGAATATACCATGAATAGAGGGTAAGCAAACTGCTTCCTGAGGTCTAAGCTGTAACACTGTGAGATGAATTCACAGATCACAAAGAAGATTCTCAGAAAGCTTCCCTCACGTTTTGAACTGATGATATTTCCTTTATCAGCGTAGACCTCAATGCGATCCAAAGTAGCCCATCTCAGGGTCCTCAAAGACAATGTTAATGGACTGTTCCAGGAAACATACGTGTAACTCTGTGAGATGGATTCAAACATCAAGAAGATGTTTCTAGGAAAGCTTCCTTGTAGTTTTTATCTGAGGATATTTCCTTTGTCACCGTCAGCTTCATTGAGCTAAGAAGTATCCCATTGTATATTTCAAGAAAACTGTGTTAGGAAACTGATCATTGAAGAGAAAGGTGTAACTGTGAGTTGCATTCATACATTGAAGTGCATTTTCCCAGAAGGCTTCTTTCCAGTTTTTATGTGAAGATATTTCCTTTTTCACCATAGCCCGAAATGAGCTCCGAAATATCACTTTGCGGAATCCACGACAACAGTGTTAGCAAACTGTTCCAAGAAGAGAAGGGTGGAACTCTGTGTGATTAAGTCACTCCTCAGAAAGCAATCTCTCAGAACGACTCTCCCTAGTTGTTATCTGAGGTGTTTCCTTTTTCACAATGTGCCCCAATGGGCTCCCAAATATCACTTTGCAGGTTCCAAGAAAAGAGTGTTAGCAAACTGCTACATGAGGACTAAGGTGTAACTCTGTGAGATGAATTCACATCACAAAGAACTTTCTCAGAAAGCTTCTTTCACGTTTTGAACAGATGATACTTTCTTTATCAGCGTAGGCCTCAATGCGATCCAAAGTAACCCTTCTCGGGTTCCTCAAAGACGGTGTTAACGGACTGTTCTCGGAAACACAAGTGTAATTCCGTGAGATGAATTCACACATCACCACGAAGTTTCTTAGAAAGCTTCTTTCTACTTTTCATATGAGGATATTTCCTTTGTCATCGTAAGCTTCATTGCTCTAAGAAGGATCCCATTGCAGATTTCAAGAAAACTGTGTTAGCAAACTGATCACTGAAGGGAAAGGTGCGACTCTTTGAGTTGCATTCCTACATCGAAGTGCATTTTCCCAGAAGGCTTCTTTGCAGTTTTTATCTGAAGATATTTCCTTTTTGAACATAGCCCTCAATGAGCTCCCAATTATCACTTTGCAGAATCCACGACAACTGTGTTAGCAAACTGTTCCAAGAAGGGAAGGGTGGAACTCTGAGTGATGACGTCACACCTCAAAAAGCAATCCCTCAGAAATCTTCTCTCTAGTTATTATCTGAGGATATTTCCTTTTTCACAATGGGCCCCAATGGGCTCCCAAATATCACTCTGCAGATTCCATGAAAAGAGTGATAGCAAACTGCTGCCTGAGGTCTAAGCTGTAACACTGTGAGATGAATTCACAGGTCACAAAGAATATTCTCAGAAAGCTTCACTCACTTTTTGAACTGATGACATTTCCTTTGTCAGCGTAGACCTCAATGTGATCCAGAGTAGCCCTCCTTAGTTTCTTCAAAGGCAGTGTTAATGGACTGTTCCAGGAAACATAAGTGTAACTCTGTGAGATGAATTCACACATCACCAAGAAGTTTCTCAGAAAGTTTCTTTCTAGTTTTTATCTGAGGACATTTCCTTTCTCACCGGAAGCTTCATTGTGCTAAGAAGTATCCCATGGCAGATTTCAAGAAAACTCTGTTGGCAAACTGATCACTGAACAGAACCGTTTAACTCTATGAGTTGCATTCATACATCGAAGTGCATTTTCCCAGAAGGATTCTTTCCAGTTTTTATCTGAAGATATTTCCTTTTTCACCAAACCCCTCAATGAGCTCCCAAATATCACTTTGCAGAATCCACGACAACAGTATTAGCAAATTGTTCGAAGAAGGGAAGGCTGAAATTCTGTGTGATGAAGTCACACAGAGGAAAGCAATCTCTCAAAAAGCGTCTCTCTAGTTATTATCTGAGGATATTTCCTTTTTCACCATGGGCCCCAATGGGCTCCCAAATATAACAGTGCAGATTCCACGAAAAGATTGGTGCAAAATGTCTCCTGAGGTCTAAGCTGCAACTCAGTGAGATGAACTCACAGATCACAAAGAAGTTTCTCAGAAAGCTTCTTTCACGTTTTGAACTGATGATATTTCCTTTATCAGTGTAGGTCTCCGCGTTATCGAAAGTGGCCCTTCTAAGATTCCTCAAAGACAGTGTTAATGGACTGCTCCAGGAAACATAAGTGTAACTCTGTGAGATGAATTCACACATCATCAAGAAGTTTCTAAGAAAGCTTCCTTCTAGTTTTCATCTGAGGATATTTTCTTTGTCACCGTAAGCTTCATTGTGATAAGAAGTTTCCCATTGCAGATTTCAAGAAAACTCTGTTAGCAAACTGATCACTGAAGAGAAATGTGTAACTCTGTTAGATGCATTCATACATCGAAGTGCATTTTCCCAGAAGGCTTCTTTCCAGTTTTTATATGAAGATATTTCCTTTTTAACCATAGCCCTCAATGAGTTCCCAAATATCACTTTGCAGAATCCACGACCACAGTGTTATCAGACTGTTCCAAGAAGGAAAGGGTGGAACTTTGTGTGATTAAGTCACACATCAGAAAGCAATCTCTCAGAAAGCTTCTCACTAGTTATTTTCCTAGGACATTTCCCTTTTCACAATGGGCCCCAATGTGCTCCCAAATATCACTGTGCAAATTCCACGAAAAGAGTGTTAGCAAACTGCTTCGTGAGGTCTAAGCTGTAAGTCTGTGAGATGAATTCAGAGATCACAAAGAAATTTCTCAGAAAACTTCTTTCACGTTTTGTACTAATGATATTTCCTTTATCAGCATATGCCTCAATGCGATCCCAATTAGCCCTTCTCAGGTTCCTCAAAGACAGTGTGAATGGAGTGTTCCAGGAAACATAAGTGTAACTGTGTGATATGAATTCACACATCACCAAGAAGTTTGTAAGAAAGATTCTTTCTAGTTTTCATCTGAGGATATTTCCTTTGTCACCGTCAGCTTTATTACACTAAGAAGTATCCCATTGCAGATTTCAAGAAAACTGTGGTATCAAACTGATCACTGAACAGCAACGTGTAACTCTGTCAGATGCATTCATTCATCGAAGTGCATTTTCCCAGAAGGCTTCTTTCCATTTTTTATCTGAAGATATTTCCTTTTTCACCATAGCCCTCAATGAGCTCCCAAATATCACTTTGCAGAATCCACGACAACTGTGTTGGCAAACGGTTCCAAGAAGGGAAGGGTGGAACTCTGTGTGATGAAGTCACACCTCAGAACGCAATCTCTCATAAAGCTTCTCTCTAGTTATTATCTGAGGATATTTCCTTTTTCACAATGGGCCAGAAAGCGGTCCCAAATATCACTTTGCAGATTCCACGAAAAGAGTGTAAGCAAACTGCTTCATGAGGACTAAGTCGTAACTCTGTGAGATGAATTCACACCTCACAAAGAAGTTTCTCAGAAAGCTTCTCTCTCTTTTTGAAGTGATTATATTTCCTTTATCAGCGTAGGTCTCAATGCAATCCATAGTAGCCCTTCTCGGGTTCCGCAAAGACAGTGTTAATGGACTGTTTCAGGAAACATAAGAGTAACTCTGTGAGATGAAGACACACATCACAAAGAAGTTTCTAAGAAAGATTCCTTCTAGTTTTCATCTGAGGTTATTTCCTTTGTCAATGTAAGCTTCTTTGCGCTAAGAAATATCGCATTGCAGATTTTAAGAAAACTGTGTTAGCAACCTGATCACTTAAGAGAAAGGTGTAACTCTGTGAATTGCATTCATATATCGAAGTGCATTTTCTCAGATGTCTTCTTTCCAGATTTATTTGAAGATATTTCCCTTTTCACCATAGCCCTCAATGAGTTCCCAAATATCACTTTGCAGAATCCACGACAACTGTGTTAGCAAACTGTTCCAAGAAGGGAAGTGTGGAATTCTATGTGTTGAAGTCTCACCTCAGAAAGCAATCTCTCAGAAAGCTTCTCTCTAGTTATTATCTGAGGATATTTCCTTTTTCACAATGGGCCCCAATGGGCTCCCAAATATCACTTTGCAGATTCCACGAAAAGAGTGTTAGCAAACTGCTTCATGAGGACTAAGTTGTAACTCTGTGAGATGAATTCACAGATCACAAAATGTTTCTCAGAAAGCTTCTTTCACGTTTTGAAGTGATGATATTTTCTTTATCAGCGTAGACCCCAATGCAATCCAAAGTAGCCCTTCTCAGGTTCCACAAGACAGAGTTAATGGACTGTTGCAGGAAACATAAGTGTAACTGTGTGAGATGAATTCACACGTCACCAGGAAGTTTCTAAGAAATCTTCTTTCTGGTTTTCTTCTGAGGATATTTCCTATGTCAATGTAAGCTTCATTGTGCTAAGAAATATCCCATTGCAGATTTCAAGAAAACTGTATCAGCAAACCGATCACTGAAGAGAAAGGTGTAACTCTGAGTTGCATTCATACATCGAAGTGCATTTTCTCAGAAGAGTTCTTTCCAGTTTTTGTCGGAAGATATTTCCTTTTTCACTATAGCCCTCAATGGGGTCCCAAATATCACTTGACAGAATGCGCGACAACTGTGTTAGCAAGCTGTTCTAAGAAGGGAAGGGTGGAACACTCTGTGATGAACTCACACGTCAGAAAGCAATCTCTCAGAAAGCTTCTCTCTAGTTATTATCTGAGGATATTTCCTTTTTCACAGTGGGCCACAAAGGGCTCCCAAATATCACTTTGCAGAATCCACGAAAAGAGTGTTAGCAAACTGCTTCATGAGGACTAAGTTGTAACTCTGTGAGATTAATTCACAGATCACAAAGAAGTTTCTCAGAAAGCTTCTCACACTTTTTGAACTGATGATATTTCCTTTATCATCGTAGGCCTCAATGCTATCCAAAGTAGCCCTTCTCAGGTTCCTCAAAGATAGGGTTAATGGACTATTCCAGGAAACATGAGTGTAACTCTGTGAGATGAATTCACACATCACCAGGAAGTTTCTAAGAAAGTTAATTTCTAGTATTCATCTGACTATATTTCGTTTGTCACCGTAAGCATCATTGCGCTAAGTATCCCATTCCAGATTTCAAGAAGACTGTGTTAGGAAACTGATCACTGAAGAGAAAGGTGTAACTCTGGGAGTTGCATTCATACATCGAAGTGCATTTTCCCAGAAGGCTTCTTTCCAGTTTTTATCCGAAGATACTTCCTTTTTCACCATAGCTCTCAATGAGCTCCCAAATATCACTTTGCAGAATCCACGATAACTGTGTTAACAAACTGTTCCAAGAAGGGTAGGGTGCAACTCTGTGTGATGAAGTCACACCTCAGAAAGCAATCTCTCAGAACGTTTCTCTCTAGTTATTATCTGAGGATATTTCCTTTTACACAATGGGCCCCAAAGGGCTCCCAAATATCACTTTGCACATTCCACGAAAAGAGTGTTAGCAAACTGCTTCATGAGGACTAAGTTGTAACTCTGTGAGACGAATTCACATATCACAAAAATTCTCTCAGAAAGCTTCTTTCACGTTTTGAACTGATGATATTTTCTTTATCAGCGTAGACCCCAATGCAATCCAAAGTAGCCCTTCTCAGGTTCCACAAAGACACAGTTAATGGACTGTTCCAGGAAACATAAGTGTAACTCTGTGAGATGAATTCACACATCACCAAGAAGTTTCTAAGAAAGCTTCTTTCTAGTTTTCATCAGAGGATATTTCCTTTGTCACCGTAAGCTTCAATACGCTAAGAAGTATCGCATTGCAGATTTCAAGAAAAGTGTGTTAGCAATCTGATCACTGAAGAGAAACGTGTAACTCTGGGAGTTGCATTCATACATGGAAGTGCATTTTCCCAGAAGGCTTCTTTCCAGGTTTTATCTGGAGAGATTTCCTTTTTCAAAATAGCCCTCAAAAAGCTCACAAATATCACTTTGCAGAATCCACGACAACAGTGTTAGCAAACTGTTCCAAGAAGGGAAGGGTGGAACTCTGTGTGATGAAGTCACTCAATAGAAAGCAATCTCTCAGAAAGATTCTCTCTAGTTATTATCTGAGGATATTTCCTTTCTCATAATGGGCCCCAGTGGACTCCCAAATATCATTTTGCAGATTCCACGAAAAGAGTGTTAGCAAACTGCTTCCTGAAGTCGAAGCTGTAACTCTCTGAGATGAATTCACAGATCACAAAGAAGTTTCTCAGAAAGATTCTTTCACGTTTTGAACTGATGATATTTCCTTTATTAGCGTAGGCCTCAATGCGATCCAAAGGAGCCCTTCTCAGGTTCTTCAAAGACAGTGTTAATGGACTGTTCCAGGAAACATAAGTGTAACTCTGTGGGATGAATTCACTCATCACCAAGAAGGTTCTAAGAAAGCTTCTTTCTAGTTTTCATCTGAGGATATTTCCGTTGTCACTAAAAGTTTCATTGCGCTAAGAAGTATTCCATGGCAGATTTCAAGAAAACTGTTAGTAAACTGATCACTGAAGAAAAGGTGTAACTCTGTGAGTTGCATTCATACATCGAAGTGCATTTTCCCAGAAGGCTTCTTTAGAGTTTTAATCTGTAGATATTTCCTTTTTCCAAGGTGACCTCAATGCGCTCCTATATATCACTTTGCAGAATCCACGACAACTGTGTTCGCACACACTTCCAAGTAGGGAACGGTGGAACTCTGTGTGGTGAAGCCACACATCAGAAAGCAATCGCTCAGAAAGCTTCTCTCTAAATATTATCTGAAGATATTTCCTTTTTCACAAGGGGCCCCAATTGGCTCCCAATATCAATTTGCAGATTACACGAAAGGAGTGTTAGCAACCTGCTTCATGAGGACAAAGTTGTTACTCTGTGAGAGGAATTCACAGATCACAAAGAAGTTTCTCAGAAAACTTCTTTCAGTTTTGAACTGATCATATTTCCTTTATCAGAATAGACCTCAATGCGATTCAAGGTAGCCCTTCTCAGGTTCCTCAAAGAGAGTGTTAATGGACTGTTCCAGGAAACATAAGTGTAACTCTGTGAGTTGAATTCACATATCACCAAGATGTTTCTAAGCAACTTCTTTCTAGTTTTCATCTGAGGATATTTCCTTTGTCACCGTAAGCTTCATTGCACTAAGAAATATCCCATTGCAGATTTCAAGAAAATTGTGTTAGCATACTGATCACTGAAGAGAAAGGTGTAACTCTGTGAATTGCATTCATACATCGAAGTGCATTTTCTCAGAAGGCTTCTTTCCAGTTTTTATCTGAAGATGTTTCCTTTTTCACCACAGATCTCAAGGAACTCCCACATATCACTTGGCAGAGTCCACGACAACTGTGTTAGCAAACTGTTCCAAGAAGGGAAGGGTGGAACTCTGTGTGATGAATTCTCACATCAGAAAGCAATCTCTCAGATAGCTTCTCTCTAGTTATTATCTGAGGATATTTCCTTTTTCACAATGGGCCCCAATGGGCTCCCAAATATCACTTTGCAGATTCCACGAAAAGAGTGATAGCAAACAGCTTCATGAGAACTAAGTTATAACACTGTGAGATGAATTCACAGATTACAAAGAAGTTTCTCAGAAAGCTTCTTTCACGTTTTGAACTGACGATATTTCCTTTACCAGCGCAGGTCTCAATACGATCCAAAGTAGCCCTTCTCAGGTTCCTCAAAGACAGTGTCAATGGATTGTTCCAGGAAACAGAAGTGTAGCTCTGTGAGATAAATTCACACATCACTGAGACGTTTTTTAGAAAGCTTCTTTCTACTTCTCATCGGGGGACATTTCCTTATTCACCATGAGCTTCATTGCGCTAAGATGTATCCCATTGCAGATTTCAAGAAAACTGTTAGGAAACTGATCAGTGTAAAGAAACGTGTAACTCTGTGAGTTGCATTCATACTTCGAAGTGCATTTTCCCAGAAGGCTTCTTTCCAGTTGTTATCTGAAGATATTTCCTTTTTCACCGTAGACCTCAATGAGCTCCCAAATATCACTTGGCAGATTCCACGATAACAGTGTTAGCAAACTGCTTCCTGAGGTCTAAGCTATAACTCTGTGAGATGAAATCACAGATCACAAAGAAGTTTCTCAGAAAGCTAATCTCACGTTTTGAACTGATGATATTTTCTTTATCAGCGTAGGCCTCAGTGCAATCCAAAGTAGCCCTTCTCAGGTTCCTCAAAGACGGTGTTAATGGACTCTTCCAGGAAACATAAGTGTAACTCTGTGAGATGCATTCACACATCACCAAGAAGTCTCTAAGAAAGCTTCTTTCTAGTTTTCATCTGTGGATATTTCCTTTGTCACCGTGACCTTCATTGCGCTAAGAAGTATCCCATTGCAGATTTCAAGAAAACTGTGTTACAAAACTGATTACAGAAGAGAAACGTGTAACTCTGTGAGTTGCATTCATACATCGAAGTGCATATTCCCAGAAGGCTTCTTTCCAGTGTTTATCTGAAGATATTTCCTTTTTCAACATAACCCTCAATAGGCTCCCAATTTTCACTTTGCAGAATCCTCAACAACAGTGTTAGCAAACTGTTCCAAGAAGGGAAGGGTGGAACTCTGTGTGATGAAGTCACACATCAGAAAGCAATCTCTCAGAAAGCTTTTGTCTAGTTATTATTTGAGGATACTTCCTTTTTCACAATGGGCCCCATTGGGCTAAGAAATATCACTTTGCAGATTCCACGAAGAGAGTGTTAGCAAACTGCTTCCTGAGGTCCAATCTGTAACTCTGTGAGATGAATTCAGAGATCACAAAGAAGTGTCTCAGAAAGCTTCTTTCACGTTTTGAACTGATGATATTTCCTTTATCAGCGTAGGCCTCAATGCGATCCAAAGTAGCCCTTCTCAGGATCCTCAAAGACAGTGTTAATGGACTGTTCCAGGAAACATAAGTGTAAATCTGCGAGATGAATTGACATATCACCAAGAAGTTTCTGGGAAAGTTTCTTTCTAGCTTTCATCTGAGGATATTTCCTTATTCACCATAAGCTTCATTGCGCTAAGATGTATCCCATTGCAGATTTCAAGAAAACTGTTAGGAAAAAGATCACTGAAGAGAAACGTGTAACTCTGTGAGTTGCATTCATACTTCGAAGTGCATTTTCCCAGAAGGCTTCTTTCCAGTGTTTATCTGAAGATATTTCAATTTTCACCATAGCCCTCAATGAGTTCCCAAATATCACTTTGCAGTATCTACGAAAACTGTGTTATCAAAAGGTTCCAAGAAGGGAAGGGTGGAATTCTGTGTTGTAAAATCACACATCAGAAAGCAATCTCTCTGAACCCTTCTCTCTAGTTATTATCTGAGGATATATCCTTTTTAACCACGGACCCCCATGGGCTCCCTTATGTCACTTTGCAGATTCCACGAAAAGAGTGTTAGGAAACTGCTTCATGAGGACTAAGTTGTAACTCTGTGAGGTGAATTCACAGATCTCAAAGAAGTTTCTCAGAAAGCATCTTTCACGTGTTGAACTGATGATATTTCCTTTATCAGCGTAGGCCTCAATGCGCTGGAAAGTAGCCCTTCTCAGGTTCCTCAAAGACAGTATTAATGGACTGTTCAATTAAACATAAGTGTAACTCTGTGAGATGAATTCACACATCACCAAGAAGTTTCTACGAAGGCTTCTTTCTAGTTTTCCTCTGAGGATATTTCCCATGTCACCGAAAGCTTCATTGCGCTAAGAAGTATCGCATTGCAGATTTCAAGAAAACTGTTAGGAAACTGATCAGTGTAAAGAAACGTGTAACTCTGTGAGTTGAATTCATACATCAATGTGCGTTTTCCCAGAAGGCTTCTTTCCAGTTGTTATCTGAAGATATTTCCTTTTTCACCGTAGACCTCAATGAGCTCCCAAATATCACTTGGCAGATTCCACGATAACAGTGTTAGCAAACTGCTTCCTGAGGTCTAAGCTATAACTCTGTGAGATGAAATCACAGATCACAAAGAAGTTTCTCAGAAAGCTAATCTCACGTTTTGAACTGATGATATTTTCTTTATCAGCATAGGCCTCAATGCAATCGAAAGTAGCCCTTCTCAGGTTCCTCAAAGACGGTGTTAATGGACTCTTCCAGGAAACATAAGTGTAACTCTGTGAGATGAATTCACACATCACCAAGAAGTCTCTAAGAAAGCTTCTTTCTAGTTTTCATCTGAGGATATTTCCTTTGTCACCATGACCTTCATTGTGCTAAGAAGTATCCCATTGCAGATTTCAAGAAAACTGTGTTACGAAACTGATCACTGAGGAGAAACGTGTAACTCTGTGAGTTGTATTCATACATCGAAGTGCATTTTCGCAGAACACTTCTTTCCAGTGTTTATCTGAAGATATTTCCTATTTCACCATAGCCCTCAAAGAGCTCCGAAATATCACTTTGCAGGACACACGACAACAGTGTTAGCAAACTGTTCCAAGAATGGAAGGATGGAACTTTGTGTGATGAAGTCACACATCAGAAAGCAATCTCTCAGAAAGCTTCTATCTGGTTATTATGTGAGGATATTTCCTTTATCACCATGGGCGACAATGGGCTCCCAAATATCACTTTGCAGTTTCCACAAAATGAGTGTTAGCGAACTGCTTCATGAGGACTAAATTGTAACTGTGTGAGATGAATTCACAGATCACAAAGAAGTTTCTCAGAAAGCTTCTTTCACGTTTTCAACTGATGGTATTTCCTTTATCAGCGGAGGCCTCAATGCGATCAAAGTAGCCCTTCTCAGGTTCCTCAAAGACAGTGTTTATGGACTGGTCCAGGAAACATAAGTGTAACCCTGTGAGATGAATTCACACATCTCCAAGATGTTTCTAAGAAAGCTTCTTTCTAGTTTTCATCAGCGGATATATCCTTTGTCACCGTAAGCTTCATTGCGCTAAGAAGTATCCCATTGCAGATTTCAAGAAAACTGTGTTAGCAAACTGATCACTGAAGAGAAACTTGTAACTCTGTGAGTTGCGTTCATACATCGAAGTGCTTTTTCCCGGAATGTTTCTTTCCAGTTTTTATTTGAAGATGTATCCTTTTTCACCATAGCCCTCAATGAGCTCCCAAATATCACTTTGAAGAATCCACGACAACAGTGTTATCAACCAGTTCCAAGAAGGGAAGGGTGGAACTCTGTGTGATGAAGTCACACATCAGAAAGCAATCTCTCAGAAAGATTCTCTCTAGTTATTATCTCAGGATATTTCCTTTTTCACAATGGCCCCTAAGGGCTCCCAAATATCACTTTGCAGATTCCACCAAAAGAGTATTAGCAAACTGCTTCCTGAGGACTAAGTTGTAACTCTGTGAGATGAATTCACAGATCACCAAGAAGTTCCTCAGGAAGAGTCATTCACATTTTGAACTGATGATATTTCCTTTATCAGCGAAGGCCTCAATGCGATCCAATGTAGCCCTTCTCAGGTTCTTCAAAGACAGTGTTAATGGACTGTTCCAGGAAACATAAGTGTAACCCTGTCACATGAATTCATACAACGCCGACAAGTTTTTAGAAAGCGTCTTTTTAGTTTTCATCTGAAGATATTTCCTTTGTCACCGTAAGCTTCATTACGCTAAGTAGTATCTCATTGCAGATTTCAAGAAAACTGATAGGAAACTGATCAGTGAAGAGAAAAGTGTATCTCTGTGAGTTGCATTCATACATCGAAGTGATTTTCCCAGAAGGCTTTTTTTCCAGTTTTTATCTGAAGATATTTCCATTTTCACCATAGCCATCAATGAGCTCAAAATACCACTTGGCAGAATCCACGACAACAGTGTAAGCAAACTGTTCTAAGAAGGGAAGTGTGGAACTCTGTGTAATGAAGTCAAACATCAGAAAGCAATCTCTCAGAAAGCTTCTCTCGAGTTATTATCTGAGGATATTTCCTTTTTCACAATGGGCCCCAATTGGCTCCCAAATATCACTTTGCAGACTCCACGAAAAGAGTGTTATCAAACTGCTTCCTGAGGAGTCAGCTGTAACCCTGTGCGGTGAATTCACAGATCACAAAGTAGATTCTCAGAAAGCTGCTTTCACGTTTTGAACTGATGGTATTTCCTTTATCAGCATAGACCGCAATGTGATTCAAAGTAGCCCTGCTCAGGATCCTCAAAGACAGTGTTAATGGACTGTTACAGGAAACATAAGTGTAACTCTGTGAGACGAAATCACACATCACCAAGATGTTTCCATGAAAGCTTCTCTCTAGTTTTCTTCTGAGGATATTTACTTTGTCACCGTAAGCTTCATTGCGCTAAGAACTATCCCATTTCAGATTTCAATTAAACTGTGTTAGCAAACTGATCACTGAAGAGAAAGGTGTAACTCTGTGAGTTGCATTCATACATCGAAGTCCATTTTCCCAGAAGGCTTCTTTCCAGTTTTTATCTGAAGATATTTCCTTTTTCACCAAAGGCCTCAATGAGCTCCTCAATATCACTTTGCAGGATCCACGACAATGGTGTAGGCAAACTGTTCCAAGAAGGGAGAGGTGGAACTCTGTGTGATGAAGTCGCACATCAGAAAGCAATCTCTCAGAAAGCTTCTCTCTAGTTATTAACTGAGGATATTTCCTTTTTCACAATGGGCACCAATGGGCTCCCAAATATCACTTTGCAGATTCCAAGAAAAGAGTGTTAGCAAACTGCTTCCTAAGGTCTAAGCTGTAACTCTGTGAGATGTATTCACAGATCACAAAGAAGTTTCTCATAAAGCTTCTTTCACGTTTTGAACTGATGATATTTCCGTTATCACCGTAGGCCTCAATGAGATCCAATGTAGCCCTTCTCATGTTCCTCAAAGACAGTGTTAATGGACTGTTAGAGGAAACATAAGTGTAACTCTGTGAGATGAATTCACACATCACCAAGAACTTTCTAGGAAAGCTCCTTTCTAGGATTCATCTGAGGATATTTCCTTTCTCACCGTAAGCTTCATTATGCTAAGAAGTGTCCCATTGCAGATTTCAAGAAAACTTTGTTAGCAAACTGATCACTGAAGAGAAACGTGTAACTCTTTGAGATGCATGCATACATCGAAGTGTATTTTCCCAGAAGGCTTCTTTCCATTTTTTATCTGAATATATTTCTTTTTCAAGGTAGCCCCCAATGTGCTCCCAAAATACACTATGCAGAATCCACGACAACAGTGTTAGCAAACTGTTTCAAGAAGGGAAGTTAGGAACTCTGTGTGATGAAGTCACACATCAGAAAGCAATCTCCCAGAAAGCTTCTCTCTAGTTATTATCTGAGGATATTTCCTTTTTCACAATGGGCCCCAATGGGCTCCCAAATATCACTTGTCAGATTCCACGAAAAGAGTGTTAGCAAACTGCTTCCTGAGGTCTAATCTGTAACTCTGTGAGATGAATTCACAGATCACAAAGAAGTTTCTCAGAAAGCTAATCTCACGTTTTGAACTGATGATATTTGCTTTATCAGCGTAGGCCTCAATGCGATTCAAAGTAGCCCTTCCCAGGTTCCTCAAAGACAGTGTTAATGTACTGTTGCAGGAAACAAAAGTGTAACTCTATGAGATGAATTCTCACATCTCAAGAGATTTCTAGGGAAGCTTCTTTCTAGGTTTCATCTGAGGATATTTCCTTTGTCACCGTAAGCTTCATTGCGCTAAGAAGCCTCCCATTGCAGATTACAAGAAAACTGTTAGGAAACTTTTCACTGAAGAGAACCTTGGAACTCTGTGAGTTGCATTCATACATCGAAGTGCATTTTTCCAGAAAGCTTCTATACAGTTTTTATCTGAAGGTATTTTTTCTTAACTATAGCCTTCAATGAGCTCCCAAATATCACTGCAGATTCCAGGAAAAGAGTGTTAGCAAACTGCTTTTGAGGACGAAGTTGTAACTCTGTGAGATGAATTTACATATCACAAAGAAGTTTCTTAGAAAGCTTATCTCACGTTTTGAACTGATATTTCCTTTATCAGCGCAGGCCTCAATGCCATCTGAAGTAGCCATTCTCAATTTCCTCAAAGACAGTGTTAATGGACTGCTCCAGGAAACATAAGTGTAACTCTGTGAGATGAATTCACAAATCACCAAGAAGTTTCTAAGAAAGCTTCCTTCTAGTTTTCATCTGCGGATGTTTCCTTTGTCACCGTAAGCTTCATTGCGCTAAGAAATATACCATTGCAGATTTCAAGAAAACTGTGTTAGCAAACTGATCACTGAAGAGAAAGGTGTAACTCTGAATTGCATTCATATATCGAAGTGCATTTTCCCAGAAGGCTTCTTTCCAGTTTTTATTTGAAGATATCTCTTTTTCAGCATACCCCTCAAAGCACTCCCAAATATCACTTTGCTGAATCCTCGACAAAAGTGTTCGCAAACTGTTCCAAGACGGAAGGGTGGAACTCTGTGTGATGAAGTCACACCTCAGAAAGCAATCTCTCCGAAAGCTTCTCCCTAGTTATTATCCGAGAATATTTCCTTTTTCAAAATGGGCCCCAGTGGTCTCCCAAATATCACTTTGCAGATTCCATGAAATGTGGGTTAGCAATCTGCTTCATGAGGAGTAAGTTGTAACTGTGTGAGATGAAATCACAGATCACAAACAATTTTCTCATAAACCTTCTTTCACGTTTTGTACTGATGATATTTCCTTTATCAGCGTAGGCCTCAATGAGATCCAAAGTAGCCCTTCTAAGGCTTCTCAAAGAAAGTGTTAATGGACTCTTCCAGGAAACATAAGTGTAACTCTCTGAGATTAATTCACACATCACCAAGAAGTTTCTAAGAAAGCTTCTTTGTAGTTTTCATCTGAGGATAATTTGTCACCGTAAGCTTCATTGAGCTTAGAAATATCCCATTGCAGATTTCAAGAAAACTGTGTTAGGAAAATGCACACTGAAGAGAAACGTGTAACACTGTGAGTTGCTTTCATACATCGAAGTGCATTTTCCCAGAAGGCTTCTTTCCAGTTTTTATCTGAAGATATTTCCTTTTCACCATAGCCCTCAATGAGCTCCCAAATATCACTTTGCAGAATCCACGACAACTGTGTTAGCAAACTGTTCCAAGAAGGGAAGAGTGGAAATCTGTGTGATGAAGTCACACATCAGAAAGCAATCTCTCAGAAAGCTTCTCTCTAGTTATTATCTGAACATATTTGCTTTTTCACCATGCGCCCCAATGGGCTCCCACATATCACTTTGCAGATTCCACGAAAAGTGTGTTAGCAAACTGCTTCATGAAGAGTAAGTTGTAACTCTGTGAGAAGAATTCACAGATCACAAAGTAGTTTCCCAGAAAGCTTCCTCCACTTTTTGAACTGATGATATTTCCTTTATCAGCTTAGGCCTCAATGGGATGCAGTGTAGCCCTTCTCAGGTTCCTCAAAGCAGTGTTAATGGACAGTTCCAGGAAACATAAGTGTAACTCTGTGAGATGAATTCAAACATCACCAAGAAGTTTCTAAGAAAGCGTCTTTCTAGTTTTCATGTGAGGATATTTTATTTGCCACCATAAACTTCATTGCGCTAAGAAGTATCCCATTGCAGATTTCAAGAAAACTGTGTTAGGAAACTGCTCACTGAAGAGAAACGTTTAACTCTGTGAGGTGCATTCATACATCGAAGTGTATTTTCCCAGAAGGCTTCTTTCCAGTTTTTATCTGAAGATATTTCCTTTTTCACCATAGCCCTCAATGATCTCCCAAATATCACTTGGGAGAATCCACGACAACTGTGTTAGCAATCTGTTCCAAGAAGGGAACGGTGGAACTCATTGTGATGAAGTCACACATCAGAAAGCAATCTCTCAGAAGGCTTCTCCCTCGTTATTATGTGATGATAGCTCCTTTTTCACAATGGGCCCCAATGGGCTCCCAAATATCACTTTGCCGATTCCACGAATAGAGTGTTAGCAAACTGCTTCCAGAGGTCTTAGCTGTAACTCTGTGAGATGAATTCACATATCACAAAGAAGATTCTCAGAAAGCTTCCCTCACGTTTAGAACTGATGATATTTCCTTTTCCAGCGTAGACCTCAATGCGATCCAAAGTAGCTGATCTCAGGTTCCTCAAAGACAGTGCTAATGGACTGCTTCAGGAAACATAAGTGTAACTCTGTGAGATGAATTCACACATCACCAAGAAGTTTCTGAGAAAGCTTCTTTCTAGTATTCATCTGAGGATATTACCTTTGTCACCGTAAGCTTCATTGCGCTATCTATCCCATTGCAGATTTCAAGAAAACTGTGGTAGCTAGGTGATCACTGAAGAGAAACGTGTAACTCTGTGAGTTGCATTCATACATCGAAGTGTATTTTCCCAGAAGGTTTCTTTCCAGTTTTTATGTGAAGATATTTCCTTCTTCACCGTAGCCCTCAATGAGCTCCCAAATATCAGTTTGCAGAATCCACGACAACAGTGTTATCAAACTGTTCCAAGAAGGAAAGGGTGGAACTCTGTATAATGAATTCACACATCAGAATGCAATCTCTCAGAAAACTTCTCTCTAGTCATTATCTTTGCATATTTCCTTTTTCACAATGGGCCCCAATGAGCTCCAAAATGTCACTTTGCAGATTCCCCAAAAAGCGTGTTACCAAACTGCTTCCTGAGGTCTAAGCTGTAACTCTGTGAGATGAATTCACAGATCACAAAGAATTTTCTCAGATAGCTTCTTTCACGTTTTGAACTGATGATATTTCCTTTATCAGCGAAGACCTCAAAGCGATCCAAAGTAGGCCTTCTCGGGTTCCTCAAAGACAGTGTTAATGTACTGTTCCAGGAAACATAAGTGTAACTCAGTGAGATGAATTCACACATCACCAATAAGTTTCTAGGAAAGCTTCTTCCTAGTTCTCATCTGAGAATATTTCCTTTGTCATCATAGGGTTCATAGAGGTAAGACGTATCCCATTGCAAATTTCAGGAAAACTGTGTTAGCAAACTGATCACGGAAGAGAAAGGTGTAACTCTGTGAGTTGCATTCATACATCGAAGTGCTTTTTCCCAGACGGCTTCTTTCCAGCTTTTTTCTGAAGTTATTTCCTTTTTCAACATAGCACTCAATGAGCTCCCAGATATCACTTGGCAGTATCCACGACAACAGTCCTAGCAAACTGTTCCAAGAAGGTAAAGGTGGAACTCTGTGTGATGAAGACACATATCAGAAAGCAATCTCTCAGAAAGCTTCTCTCTAGTTATTGTCTGAGGATATTTCCTTTTTCACCATGGGACCCAATGTTCTCGCAAGTATCACTTTGCAGATTCCACGAAAAGAGTGTTAGCAAACTGCTTCTAAGGTGTAAGCTGTAACACTTTGAGATTAATTCACAGATCACAAAGAAGTTTCTCACAAAGCTTCTTTCACGTTTTGAACTGATGATATTTCCTTTATCAGCATAGGCCTCAATGCGATCCAAAGTAGCCCTTCTCAGGTTGCTCAAAGATAGTGTTAATGGACTGTGCCAGGAAAAATAAGTGTAACTCTGTGAGATGAATTCACACATCACCAAGAAGTTTCTAAGAAAGCTTCTTTCTAGTTTTCATCAGAGGGTAATTCCTTTGACACCTTAACCATCTTTGCGCTAAGAAGTATACCATTACAGATTTTAAGAAAAATGTTTTAGCACACTGATCACTGAAGAGAAAGGTGTAACTCTGTGAGTTGCATTCATACATCGAAGTGCTTTTTCCCAGAAGGCTTCTTTCCAGTTTTTATCTGAAGATATTTCCTTGTTCACCATACCCCTTAATGAGGTCCCAAATATCATGTGGCAGAATCCACGACAACAGTGTTAGCAAACTGTTCCATGAAGGGAAGGATGGAACTATGTGTGATGAAGACAGTCATCAGAAAGCAAACTCTCCGAAAGGATCTCTCTAGGTATTATCTGAGGATATTTCCTTTTTCATAATGGGCCCCAATGGGCTCCCAAATATCACACTGCAGATTCCACGAAAAGAGTGTTAGCAAACTGCTTCCTGAGGTCTAAGCTGTAACTCTGTGAGATGAATTCACAGATCACAAAGAAGTATCCCACAAAGTTTCTTTCACGTTTTCAACTGATGATATTTCCTTTATGAGTGTAGGCCTCAATGCGATCCAAAGTAGCCCCTCTCAGGTTTCTCAAAGATAATGTTAATGGACTACTCCAGGAAACACAAGTGTAACTCTGTGAGATGAATTCACACATCACCAAGAAGTTTCTAAGAAAGCTTCTTTCTAGTTTTCATCTGAGGATATTTCCTTTGTCACCATAGGGTTCATAGAGGTAAGAAGTACCCCATTGCTGATTTCAGGAAAACTGTGTTAGCAAACTGATCACTGAAGAGAAAGGTGTCACTCTCTGCTTTGCATTCACACATCGAGGTGCATTTTCCCAGAGGACTTCTTTCCAGTTTTTATCTGAAGACATTTCCTTTTGCTCCATAGCTGTCAAAGAGCTCCCAAATATCACTTTGCGGAATCCACGACAACAGTGTTAGCAAGCTGTTCCAAGATGGGAACGGTGGAACTCGGTGTGATGAATTTGCATATCAGAAAGCAATCTCTCAGAAAGCTTCTCTCTAGTTATTATCTGAGAATATTTCCTTTTTCACAATGGGCCACAATGGGCTCCCAAATACCAGTTTGCAGATTCCATGAAAAGAGTGTTAGCAAACTGCTTCCTGATGTCTAAGCTGTAATATGTGAGAAGAATTCACAGACCAAAATGAAGTTTCTTTGAAAGCTTCTTTCACGTTTTTGAACTGATGACATTCCTTTATCAGCGTAGGCCTCAATGCGATCCAAAGTAGCCCTCCTCAAGTTCCCTCCAAGACAGTGTTAATGGACTGTTCAGGAAACATAAGTGTAACTCTGTGAGAAGAACACACACATCACAAGAAGTTTCTCAAGAAATCTTCCTTCCAATTTTCATCTGAGGATATTTCCTTTGTCACCGTAAGCTTCATTGTGATAAGAAATATTCCATTGCAGATTTCAAGAAAACTGTGTTAGCAAACTGATCCCTGAAGAGATACGTGTCACCCTGTGAGTTGCACTCATTCATCGAAGTGCATTTTCCCAGAATGCTTCTTTCCAGTTTTTTTCTGAAGATATTTCCTTTTTCTCCATAGCCCTCAAGGAGCTCCCAAATATCACTTTGCAGAATCCACGACAATAGTGTTAGCAAACTGCTCCAAGAGGGGAAGGGTGGATCTCTGTGTGATGAAGTCATACATCAGAAAGCAATCTCTCATAAAGCTTCTCCCTAGTTATTATCTGAGGATATTTCCTTTTTCACAATGGGCCCCAATGGGCTCCCAAATATCTCTTTGCAAGTTCCACGAAAAGAGTGTTAGCAAACTGCTACAGGAGGACTAAGGTGTAACTCTGTCAGATGAATTCACAGATCACAAAGAAGTTTCTCAGAAAGCTTCTTTCACGTTTTGAACAGATGATACTTCCTTTATCAGCGTAGGCCTCAATGCGATCCAAAGTAACCCTTCTCGGTTTCCTCAAAGACGGTGTTAATGGACTGTTCTCGGAAACATAAGTGTAATTCCGTGAGATGAATTCACACATCACCAAGAAGTTTCTAAGAAAGCTTCTTTCTA
>NC_044564.1:3090075-3105249 GCF_007565055.1 Rhinopithecus roxellana | reverse complement strand
TGAAAAACCCATCGTCTCAAAGCCAAAATCTCCTTAGAGCTAAGCACTTCACCAAAGTCTCAGGATACAAAAATTACTGTGCAAAAATCACAAGGCATTTCTACACCAGTAACCAGGACAAGCAGAGAGCCAAATATCAGGAATGAACTTCCATTCCAACAATTGCTTCAAAGAGATAAAATACTAGGAATCCAACTTACAAGGGTGTCAAGGACCTCTTCAAGGAGAACTCAAACCACTGCTCAGTGAAATCAAAGAGGACACAAACAAAATGGAAAGAACATACCATGCTCATGGTAGGAAGAAATCAATATCGTGAAAATGGCCATACTCCCCAAGGTTATTTATAGATTCAATGCCATCCCCATCAAGCTACCAATGACTTCTTCACAGAATGGTGAGAAAAAACTGCTTTAAAAGTTCATGTGGAAAACCAAGAAAGAGCCAGCATTGCCAAGACATCTAAGTCAAAAGGACAAAGCTGGAGGCGTCACGCTACCTGACTTCAAAACTATACTACAAGGTTACAGTACCAAAACAGCGTGGTACTGGTACCAAAAAAGGATATAGACCAATGGAACAGAACAGATCCTCAGAAATAATACCGCACATCTACAGCATCTGATCTTGACAAACCTGAGAGAAACAAGAAATGGGAAAGGATTCCCTATTTAATAAATGGGTGCTGGGAAAAATTGGCTAGCCATAAGAGAAAAGCTGAAAACTGGATCCTTTCCCTACCCCTATACGAAGATTAATTCAAGAGGATTAGAGACTTAAATGTTAGACCTAATACCCATTAAAACCCTAGAAGAAAATCTAGGTAGTACCATTCAGGACATAGGCATGGGCAAGGACTTCATGTCTAAAACACCCGAAAGCAACGGCAGCAAAAAGCAAAAATTGACAAATGGGATCTAATTAAACTAAAGAGCTTTTGCACAGCAAAAGAAACTACCATCAGAGTGAACAGGCAACCTACAGAATGGGAGAAAATTTTGCAACCTACTCATCTGACAAAGGGCTAATATCCAGAATCTACAAAGAACTCAAACAAAGATACGAGAAAAAACAAACAACCCATCAAAAAGTGGGGAAAGGATATGAAACAGACATTTCTCAAAAGAAGATATTCATACAGCCAACAGACACATGAAAAAAATGCTCATCATCACTCGCCATCAGAGAAATGCAAATCAAAACCACAATGAGATACCATCTCACACCAGTTAGAATGGCAATCATTCAGAAGTCAGGAAACAACAGGTGTTGGAGAGGATGTGGAGAAATAGGAACACTTTACACTGTTGGTGGGATTGTAAACTAGTTCAACCATTATGGAAAACAGTATGGCAATTCCTCAAGGATCTAGAACTAGATGTACCATATGACCCAGCCATCCCACTACTGGGTATATAACCAAAGGATTATAAATTATTCTACAACAAAGACACATGCACACGTATGTTTATTGCAGCACTGTTCACAATAGCAACGACTTGGAATCAACCCAAATGTCCATCTGTGACAGACTGGATTAAGAAAATGTAGCACATATACACCATGGAATACTATGCAGCCATAAAAAAGGATGAGTTTGCGTCCTTTGTAGGGACACGGATGCAGCTGGAAACCGTCATTCTTAGCAAACTATCACAACAAGAGAAAACCAAACACCGCATGCTCTCACTCATAGGTGGGAACTGAACAATGAGATCACTTGGACTCGGGAAAGGGAACATCACACACTGGTGCCTATCATGGGGAGGGGGGAGGAGGGAGGGATTGCATTTGGGAGTTTTACATGATATAAATGATGAATTGAAGGGTGCTGACGAGCTGATGGGTGCAGCACACCAACATGGCATAAGTATACATATGTAACAAACGTCCACATTATGCATATGTACGCTAGAACTTAAAGTATAATAATAAAAAAGAAACTGAAAATTCAAATAAATATCTCCAATGTCTGTAAAAAAAAAGAAACTTCTTGGTGATGTGTGAATTCATCTAACAGAGTTACACTTATCTTTCCTGCAACAGTCCATTAACACTGTCTTTGAGGAACATGAGAAGGGCTAATTTGGATCGCATTAAGGCCTATGCTGATAAAGGAAATATCATCAGCTCAAAACGTGAAAGAAGCTTTCTGAGAAACTTCTTTGTGATCTGTGAATTCATCTCATAGAGTTACAGCTTAGACATCAGGAAGCAGTTTGCTAACACTCTTTTCGTGTAATCTGCAAAGTGATATTTGGGAGCCCATTGGGGCCCATTGTGAAAAAGGAAATATCCTCAGATAAAAACTAGAGAGAAGCTTTCTGGGAGATTGCTTTCTGATGTGTGACTTCATCACACAGAGTTCCACCCCTCCCTTCTTGGAACAGTTTGCTAACTCTGTTGTCGTGGATACTGCAACGTGATATTTGTGAGATCATTGAGGGCTATGATGAAAAAGGAAATATCTTCAGATAAAAACTGGAAAGAAGCCTTCTGGGAAAATGCACTTTGATATATGAATGCAACTCACAGAGTTAAACGTTTCTCTTCATTGATTAGTTTGCTAACACCGTTTTCTTGAAATCTGCAATGGGATACTACTAAGCGCAGAGAAGCTTACGGTGACAAAGGAAATAGCCTCAGATGAAAACTAGAAAGAATCCTGCTTTGAAACTTCTTGGTGATAAGTGAATTCATCTCACAAAGTTACACGTATGTTTCCTGGAACAGTCCATTAACACTGTCTTTGAGGAATCTGAGAAGGGCTACTTTGGATGGCATTGAAGCCTACACTGATAAAGGAAATATCATCAGTTCAAAACGTCAAAGAAGCTTTCTGAGAAACTTCTTTGTGATCTGTGAATTCATCTTACAGGGTTACAGCTTAGACCTTAGGAAGCAGTTTGCTAACACTCTTTTCGTGAAATCTGCAAAGTGATATTTGGGAGCCCATTGGGGCCCATTGTCAAAAAGGAAATATCCTCAGATAATAACTAAAGAGAAGCTTTCTGAGAGATTGCTTTCTGATGTGTGACTTCACCACACAGAGTTCCACCCTTCCCTTCCTGGAACAGTTTGCCAACACAGTTGTCGTGCATTCTGCAAAGTGATATTTGGGAGCTCATTGAGGGCTATGGTGAAAACGGAAATATCTTGAGATAAAAACTGGAAAGAAGACTTCGGGGAGAATGCACTTCGATATATGAATGCAAGTCACACAGTTACACGATTCTCTTCTGTGATCAGTTTGCTAACACAGTTTTCTAGAAATCTGCAACGGGACACTTCTCAGCACAATGCAGCTTACGGTGACAAAGGAAATATCCGCAGATGAAAATTAGAAAGAAGCTTTCCTAGAAACTTCTTGGTGATGTGTGAATTCATCTCACAGTGTTACACTTATGTTTCCTGGAACAGTCCATTAACACTGTCTTTGAGGAACCTGAGAAGGACTACTGTGGATCGCATTGAGGCCTACGCCGATAAGGGAAATATCATCAGTTCAAAACGTGAAAGAAGCTTTCTGAGAATCTTCTTTGTGTTCTGTGAGTTCATCTCACAGAGTTACAGCTTAGAACTCAGGAAGCAGTTTGCTAACACTCTTTTCGTGTTATCTGCAAAGTGATATTTGGGATCCCATTGTGTCCCATCGTGAACAAGGAGATATCCTCAGATAATAACTAGAGCAAAGCTTTCTCAGAGATTGCTGTCTTATGTGTCACTTCATCACACAGAGTTCCACCCATCCCTTCTTGGAATAGTTTGCTAACACTGTTGTCGTGGATTGTGCCAAGTGATATTTGGGAGCTCATTGAGGGCTATGGTGAAAATGGAAATATCTTCAGATATAAACTGGAAGGAAGCCTTCTGGGAAAATGCACTTCGATGTATGAATGCAACTCACAGAGTTACACGTTTCTCTTCAGTGATCAGTTTCCTAACCCTTTTCTTGAAATGTGCAATGGGATACATCTTAGCGCAAAGATGAAAGCTAGAAAGAAGCCTTCTTAGAAACCTGTTGGTGATGTGTGAATTCGTCTCACAGAGTTACACTTATGTTTCCGGGAACAGTCCTTTAACACTGTCTTTGAAGAACTCGACAAGGGCTACTTTGGATTGCATTGAGGCCTACGCTGATAAAATATAATCAGGTCAAAAAGTGATAGAAGCTTTCTCAGAAACTTCTTTGGGATCTGTGAATTCATGTCACAGAGTTACAAATTATTCCTCATGAAGCAGTTTGCTAACACTCTCCTCGTGGAATCTGGAAAGTGATATTTGGGAGAGTACTGGGGTCCATTGTGAAAAAGGAAATATCCTCAGATAATAACTAGGGAGAAGCGTTCTGAGAGATTGCTTTCTGATGTGTGACTTCATCACACAGAGTTCCATCCTTCCCTTTTTGGAACAGTTTGCTAACACCATTGTCGTGGATTCTGCAAAGTGATATTTGGTGTCTCCTTGAGGGCTATGGTGAAAAAGGAAATATCTTCAGATAAAAACTGCAAAGAAGCCTTCTGGGAAAACGCACATCGATGTATGAATGCACTTAACCGAATTACACTTTTCTCTTCAGTGATCTGTTTCCTGACGGTTTTTTTGAAATCTGCAATGGGATACTTCTTAGCTCCATGAAGATTACTGTGACAAAGGAAATATCCTTGAGGAAACTGAGAAGGGCTCCTTTAGATTGCATTGAGTCCTACGCTTATAAAGGAAATATAAGCAGTTCAAAAAGTGAGGGAAGCTTTCTGAGAAACTTCCTTGTGATCTGTACATTCATCTCACAGTGTTACAACTTAGTCTTCATGAAGCAGTTTGCTAAAACTATTTACGTGGAATCGGCGAAGTGATATTTGGGAGTCCATTGGGGCCCATTGTGAAAAAGGAAATATCCTCAGATAATAACTAGAGAGAAGCTTTCCGAGAGATTGCTTTTTGAGGTGTGACTTCTTCACACAGAGTTCCACACTTCCCTTCTTGGAACAGTTTGCTAACACAGTTGTCGTGGAATCTGCAAAGTGATATTTGGGAGCTCATTGAGGGCTATGGTGAAAAAGGAAATATCTTCAGATAAAAACTGGAAAGAAGCCTTCTGGGAAAATGCACTTCCATGTATGAATACAACTCACAGAGTTACACCTTTGTCTTCAGTGATCAGTTTCCTAACACAGTTTTCTTGAAATCTGCAATGGGATACTTCTTAGCTCAATGAAGCTTATGGGGACAAAGGAAATATCCTCAGATAAAAACTACAAAGAAGCTTTCCTAGAAACTTCTTTGTGATGTGTGAATTCATCTCACAGAGTTACAACTTAGTCCTCATGAAACAGTTCGCTAAGACTCTTTTCGTGGAATCTGCAAAGTGATATTTGGGAGACCAGTGGGCCCACTGTTAAAAAAGAAATATCCCCAGATAATAGCTAGAGAGAAGCTTTCCGAGAGACTGCTTTCTGATGCGTGACTTCATTACGCAGAGTTCCACCCTTCCCTTCTTGGAACAGTTTGCTAACACACTTGTCGGGGATTCTGCAAAGTGATATTTCAGAGCTCATTGAGGGCTTTGATGAAAAAGGAAATATCTTCAGATAAAAACTGGAAAGAAGCGTTCTAGGAAAATTCACTTCGATGTATGAATGCAATTCACAGATTTACGCGTTTCTCTTCAGTGATCCGTTTGCTAAAACAGTTTTCTTGATATCTGCAATGGGATAATTCTTAGCACAAAGAAGCTTACGATGACAAAGGAAATATCCTCAGACGAAAATTAGAAGGAAGCTTTCTTAGAAACTTCTTGATGATGTGTGAATTCATCTCGCAGAGTTACACTTATGTTTCCTGGAACAGTCCTTTAACACTGTCTTTGAGGAACCTAAGAAGGGGTACTTTAGATCACATTGAGGGCTACGCTGAAAAATGAAATATCATCAGTTCAAAATGTGAATGAAGATTTCTGAGAAACTTCTTTGTGATCTGTGAATTCATCTCACAGGGTTACAGCTTAGACCTCAGGAAGCATTTTGCTAACACTCTTTTCGAGGAATCTGCAAAGTTTTATTTGGGAGCCCATTGGGGCCCATTGTGAAAAATTAAATGTCCTCAGAATAACTAGAGTGAAGCTTTCTGACAGACTGCTTTCTGATGTGTGACTTCATCACAGAGTTCCACCCTTCACTTCTTGGAACAGTGTGCTAACAGTTGTCGTGGATCCTGCAAAGTGATATTTGGGAGCTCATTGAGGGCTATGTTGAAAAAGGAAATATCTTCAGATAAAAACGGGGAAGAAGCCGTCTGGGAAAATGCACTCGATGTATGAATGCAACTCACAGAGTTACGCATTTCTCTTCGGTGATCCGTTTGCTAACACAGTTTTCTTGAAATCTGCAATGGGATACTTCTTAGCACAATGAAGCTTATGGTGACAAAGGAAATATCCTCAGATGAAAACTAGAAAGAAGGTTTCTTAGAAACTTCTTGGTGATATGTGAATTCATCTCACAGAGGTACACTTATGTTTCCTGGAACAGTCCATTGACACTGTCTTTGAGGAACCTGAGAAGGCTACTTTGATCGCATTAAGGCCTACGCTGATAAGGAAATTATCATCAGTTCAAAACGTGAAAGAAGTTTTCTGAGAATCTTCTTTGTGATCTGTGAATTCACCACACAGTGTTACAGATTAGACTTCACGAAGCTGTTTGCTAACACTCTTTTCGTGGAATGCAACGTGATATTTGGGAGACCTTTGGGCACCCATTGTGAAAAAGGAAATATCCTCCGATAATAACTAGAGAGAAGCTTTCTGAGAGATTGCTTTGTGATGTGTGACTTCATCACACAGAGTTCCACCCTTCCCTTCTTCGAACAGTTTGCTAACACTGTTGTCGTGGATTCTGCCAAGTGATATTTGGGAGCTCATTGAGGGCTATGGTGAAAAAGGAAATACCTTCAGATAAAAACTGGAAAGAAGTCCCCTGGGAAAATTCACTTCCATGTATGAATGCAACTCACAAAGTTACACCTTTCTCTTCAGTGATCAGTTTGCTAACACAGTTTTCTTGAAATCTGCAATGGGATACTTCTTCGTGCAATGAAGTTTACGGTGACAAAGGAAATATCCTCAGATGAAAACTAGAAAGAAGCTTTCCTAGAAACTTCTTGGTGATGTGTGAATTCATCTCACAGAGTTACACTTATGTTTCCTGGAACAGTCCATTAACACTGTCTTTGAGGAACCTGAGAAGGGCTACTTTGGATCGCATTGAGGCCTACGCTGATAAAGGAATTATCATCAGTTCAAAATGTGAAAGAAGCATTCTGAGAAACTTCTTTGTGATCTGTGAATTCATCTCACAGAGTTACAGATTAGACCTCAGGAAGCAGTTTACTCACACTCTTTTCGTGGAATCTGCAACGTGATATTTGGGGGCCCTTTGGGGCCCATTGTGAAAAAGGAAATATCATCAGATAATAATTAGAGAGAAGCTTTCTGAGAGATTGCTTTCTAATGTGTGACTTCATCAAACAGAGTTCCACCCTTCCCTTCTTGGAACAGTTTGGTAACACTGTTGTCATGGATTCTGCAAAGTGATATTTGGGAGCTCATTGAGAGCTATGGTGAAAAAGGAAATATCTTCAGATAAAAACTGGAAGGAAGACTTCTGGGAAAATGCACTTCGATGCATGAATGCAACTCACAGAGTTACCACTTTCTGTTCAGTGATCAGTTTCCTAACACAGTTTTCTTGAAATCTGCAATGGGATATTCTTAGCACAATGCAGCTTAAGAAGACAAAGTAAATATCCTCAAATGCAAACTAGAAAGAAGCTTTCCTAGAAACTTCTTGGTGATGTGTGAATTCATCTCATGGAATTACATTGATGTTTCTTGGAACAGTCCATTAACACTGTCTTTGAGGAACCTGAGAATGGATACTTTGCATCGCATTGAGGCCTACGCTGGTAAAGGAAATGTCATCAGTTCAAAACGTGAAAGAAGCTTTCTGAGAAACTTTTTGTGATCTGTGAATTCATCTCACAGATTTACAGCTCACACCTCAGGAAGCAGTTTGCTAACACTCTTTTCGTGGAATGCAACGTGATATTTGGGAGACCTTTGGGCACCCATTGTGAAAAAGAAAATATCCTCCGATAATAACTAGAGAGAAGCTTTCTGAGAGATTGCTTTGTGATGTGTGACTTCATCACACAGAGTTCCACCCTTCCCTTCTTGGAACAGTTTGCTAACACTGTTGTCGTAGATTCTGCCAAGTGATATTTGGGAGCTCATTGAGGGCTATGGTGAAAAAGGAAATACCTTCAGATAAAAACTGGAAAGAAGTCCTCTGGGAAAATGCACTTCGATGTATCAATGCAACTCTCAAAGTTACACGGTTCTCATCAGTGATCAATTTGCTCACCCAGTTTTCTTGAAATCTGCAATGGGATATTTCTTAGCACAATGAAGCTTACGGTGACAAACGAAATATCCTCAGATGAAAAGTAGAAACAAGCTTTCTTAGAAACTTCTTGGTGATGTGTGAATTCATCTCACAGAGTTTCACTTATGTTTCCTGGAACAGTCCATTAACACTAGCTTTGAGGAACCTGAGAAAGGGTACTTTGGATCGCATTGAGGCCTACGCTGATAAAGGAATTACCATCAGTTCAACATGTGAAAGAAGCTTTCTGAGAAACTTCTTTGTGATCGGTGAATTCGTCTCACAGAGTTACAGCTTAGACATCAGGAAGCAGTTTGCTAACACTCTTTTCGTGGAATCTGCAAAGTGATATTTGGGAGCCCCTTTGGGCATATTGTGAAAAAGGAAGCATCCTCAGAAAATAACTAGAGAGAAGCTTTCTGAGAGATTGCTTTCTGTTGTGTGACTTCAGCACAGAGAGGTCCACCCTTCCCTTCTTGGAACAGTTTGCTAACCGAGTTGTCGTGGTTTCTGCAGGGTGATATTTGGGAGCTCATTGAGGGCTATAGTGAAAGCGGAAATATCTTCAGATAAAAACTGGAAAGAAGCCTTCTGGGAAAATGCACTTGATGTATGAATGCATCTCACAGAGTTACACATTTTTGTTCAGTGATCAGTTTCCTAACAGAGTTTTCTTGAAATCTTCAAAGGGATACTTCTTAGCGCAATGAAAATACACTGAGAAAGGAAATATGCCCAGATGAAAAGTAGAACGAAGCTTTCTTCGAAACTTCTTGGAGATGTGTGAATTCATCTCACAGAGTTACACTTATGTTTCCTGGAACAGTCCATTAACACTCTTTTTGAGGAACCCGTGAAGGGTTACTTTGGATCACATTGAGGGCTACGCTGATAAAGATATATCGTCATTTCAAAACGTGAAAGAATCTTTCTGAGAAACTTCTTTGTGATATGTGAATTCATCTCACAGAGTTACGGCTTAGACCTCAGGAAGCACTTTTCTAACACTCTTTTCGTGGAAGCTGCAAAGTGATATTTGGGAGCCCATTGGGCCCCATTGTGAAAAAGGAAATATCCTCAGATAATAAGTAGAGAGAAGCTTTCTGAGAGATTGCTTTCTGATATGTGACTTCAGCACACAGAGTTCCACCCTTCCCTTCTTCGAACAGTTTGCTAACACCGTTGTCGTGGATTCTGCCAAGTGATATTTCGGAGCTCATTGAGGGCTATGGTGAAAAAGGAAACATCTTCAGATAATAACTGGAAAGAAGCCTTCTGGGAAAATGTCCTTTGATGTATATATGCAAGTCACAGAGTTACACCTTTCTCTTCAGTGATCAGTTTCCTAACACAGTTTTCTTGAAATCTGCAATGTGATACTACTTAGCGCAATGAAGCTTATGTTGACAAAGGAAATACCCTCAGATGAAAACGAGAAAGAAACTCTCTTGGAAACTTTTGGTGATGTGTGAATTCATCTCACAGAGTTACAATTATGTTTCCTGGAACAGTCCATTAACACTGTCTTTGAGGAATCTGAGAATTGCTAATTTTTGATCACATTGAGGCCTATGCTGACAAAGGAAATATCATCAGTTCAACATGTGAAAGAATCTTTCAGAGAAACTGCTTTGTGATCTCTGAACTCATCCCACAGAGTTACAGCTTATACCTCAGGAAGCAGATTGTAACACTCTTTCCGTGGAATCTGCAAAGTGATATTTGGGAGCCCATTGTGGCCCATTGTGAAAAAGGAAATATCCTCAGATAATAAGTAGAGAGAAGCTTTCCGAGAGATTGCTTTCTGATGTGTGACTTCATCACACAGAGTTCCACCCTTCCCTTCTTGGTACAGCTTGCTAACACTGTTTTCATGGATTCTGAAAAGTGATATTTGGGAGCTCATTGAGGGCTTAGGTGAAAAAGGAAATATCTTCAGATAAAAACTGGAAAGAAGCCTTCTGGGAAAATGCACTTCGATGTATGAATGCAACTGGCAGAGTTACACGTTTGTCTTCAGTGATCAGTTTGCTAACACAGTTTTCTTGAAATCTGCAATGGGATACTTCTTAGTGCAATGAAGCTTACGGTGACAAAGAAATATCCTCAGATGAAAACAAGAAAGAAGCTTTCTTAGAAACTTCTTGGGGATGTGAGAATTCATCTCACGAAGTTATACTTATGTTTCCTGGAACAGTCCATTACCACTGTCTTTGTGGAAACCTTAGAGGGCTACTTTGTATCGCATTGAAGCCTACGCTGATAAAGGAACTATCATCAGTTCAAAACATGAAAGAAGCCTTCTGAGAAACTTCTTTGTGATCTGTGAATTCATCTCACAGAGCTACAGCTCAAAACTCAGTAGTCACCTTGCTAACACTCTTTCCGTGGTATCTGCAAAGCGGTATTTGGGAACCCGTTGGGGCCCATTGTGAAAAAGGAAATATCCTCAGATAATAACTAGAGACAAGCTTTCTGAGAGATGGCTTTCTGATGTGTGACTTCATCACACAGAGTTCCACCCTTCCCTTCTTGGAACAGTTTGCTAACACCATTGTCGTGGATACTGCAAAGTGATATTTGGGAGCTCATTGAGGACTACGGTGAAAAAGGAAATATCTTCAGATAAACACTGGAAAGAAGCCTTCCGGGAAAATGCACTTTGATGTATGAATGCAACTAAAGAGTTGCACGTTTCTCTTCAGTGATCAGTTTACTAACACATTTTTCTTGAAATCTGCAATGGGATACTTCTTAGTGCAATGAAGCTTACAGTGAGAAAGGGAATATCCTCAGAAGAAAAGTAGAACGAATCTATCTAAGAAACTTCTTGGAGATGTGTGAATTCATCTCACAGAGTTACACTTATGTTTCCTGGAACAGTCCATAAAAAACTGTCTTTGAGGAACCTGAGAAGGGTACATTGGATCGCATTGAGGCCTATGCTGATAAAGGAAATATCATCAGGTCATAACGTGAAAGAAGCTTTCTGAGAACCTTCTTTGTGATCGGTGAATTCATCTCACAGAGGTACAACTTAGTCTTCATGAAGCAGTTTCCTGACACTCGTTTCGTGGAATCTGCAAAGTGATATTTGGGAGACCATTGGGGACCATTGTGAAAAGGAAATATCCTCAGACAATAACTAGAATGATGCTTTCTGAGAGATTGCTTTCTAATGTGTGACTTCATCACAATGAGTACCACCCTTCCTTTCTTGGAACAGGTTGCTAACACTGTTGTCATGGATTCTGTCAAGTGATATTTCGGAGCTCATTGAGGACTACGGTGAAAAAGGAAATATCTTCATATAAAAACATTAAAGAAGCCTTTAGGGAAAATGCACTTCGATGTATGAATGCAACTCACAGAGTTACACGTTTCTCTTCAGTAATCAGTTTCCTAACACAGTTTCCTTGAAACCTGAAATGGGATACTTCTTAGCTCAATGAAGCTTAGAGTGACAACGGAAATATCCTCAGATGAAAACTAGAAAGAAGTTTTCCTAGAAACTTCGTGGTGATGTGTGACTTCATCTCACAGAGTTACACTTTCGTTTCCTTAACAGTCCATTAATACTGTCTTTGAGGAACCTGAGAGGGGCTACTTTGCATAACTTTGAGGCCTACGCTGATAAAGGAAATATCATCATTTCAAAACGTGAAAGAAGGTTTCTAAGAATCTTCTTTTTGATCTGTGAATTCATCTCACAGTGTTACAGCTGAGTCCTCAAGGAGCAGTTTGCTAACACTCTTTTCGTGGAATCTGCAAAGTGATATTTGGAGCCCATTGGGGTCCATTGTGAAAAGGAAATATCCTTAGGTAATAACTATAGAGAAGCTTTCTGAGAGATTGCTTTCCGATGTGTGATTTCATCAACAGAGTTCCACCCTTCCCCTCTGGGAACAGTTTGCTAACACTATTGTCGTGGATTCTGCAAAGTGATATTTGGGAGCTCATTGAGGGCTATGGTGAAAAAAGAAATATCTTCAGATAAAAAATGGAAAGAAGCCTTCTGGGAAAATGCACTTCGATGTATGAATGCAACTCACAGAGTGGTACCTTTCTCTTCATTGATCAGTTTGCTAACACAGTTTTCTTGAAATCTGCAATAAGATACTTCTTAGCGCAATGAAGCTTATGGTGACAAAGGAAATATCCTCAGATGAAAAGTAGAAAGAACTTTCTCAGAAACTTCTTGGTGATCTGTGAATTCATCTCACAGAATTACACTTATGTTTTCGGGAACAGTCCTTTAACACTGTCTTTGAGGAACCCGAAAAGGGTTTCTTTGGATCGCATTGAGTCCTACGCTGATAAAGGAAATATGATCAGTTCAAAACGTGAAAGAAGCTTTCTGAGAATATTCTTTGTGATCTGTGAATTCATCTCATAGAGTTACAACTTAGTCCTCGTGAAGCAGTTTGCTAACACGCTTATTGTGGAATCTGCAAAGTGATATTTCAGAGAACTTTGTGGCCCATTGTGAAAAAGGAAATATCCTCAGATAATAACTAAAGAGAAGCTTTCTGAGAGATTGCGTTCTGAGGTGTGACTTCCTCACTCAGAGTTCCTCCCTTCCCTTCTTGGAACATTTTGCTTACACAGTTGTTGTGAATTCTGCAAATTGATATTTGGGAGCTCTTTGAGGGTTGTGGTGAAAAACGAAATATCTTCAGATAAAAACTTGAAGGAAGCCTTCTGGGAAAATGCACTTCGATGTACGAATGCTATTCACAGATTTACACCTTTCTCTTCAGTGATCAGTTTGCTAACACAGTTTTCTTGAAATCTGCAGTGGGATACTTCTTAGCGCAATGAAGCTTATGGTGACAAAGTAAACATCCTCAGATGAAAACTAGAAAGAAGTTTTCCTAGAAACTTCTTGTTGATGTGTGAATTCATCTCACAGAGGTACACTAATGTTTCCGGGAACAGTCCAGTAACTCTGTCTTTGAGGAAACTTAGAAGGGTTACTTTGGATCGCAATGAGGCCAACGCTGATAAAGGAAATATCATCAGTTCAAAACGTGAAAGAAGCTTTCTGAAAAACTTCTTCGTGATCTGTGAATTCATCTCACAGAGTTGGAACTTAGTCCTCATGAAGCAGATTGTTAACACTCTTTTCTTGGAATCTGCAAAGTGATATTTGGGAGCCTATTGGGGCCCATGGTGAAAAAGGAAATATACTCAGATAATAACAAGAGAGAAGCTTTCTGAGAGATTGCTTTCTTATGTGTGACTTCATCACACAGAATTCCACCCTTCCCTTCTTGGAAGAGTTTGCTAACACAGTTGTCGTGGATTCTGCAAAGTGATATTTGAGAGCTCAATGAGGGCTATGGTGAAAAACGAAATATCTTCACATAAAAACTGGAGGGAAGCCTTCTGGGAAAATGCACTTCGATGTATGAACGCAACTGAAAGAGAAACACGTTTCTCTTCAGTGATCAGTTTGCTAAAACAGTTTTCTTGAAATCTACAATGGGATACTTCTTAGCGTAAAGAAGCTTACGGTGAAGAAGGAAATAACCTCAGAAGAAAACTAGAAAGAAGCTTACTTTGAAACTTCTTGGTGAAATGTGAATTCATCTCACAGGGGTACACTTATGTTTTCTGGAATAGTCCATGACACTCTCTTTGAGGAACCTGAGAAGGGCTACTGTGTATCGCATTCAGGCCTATGCTGTGAAAGGAAATATCATCAGTTAAAAACGTGAGGGAAGCTTTCCGAGAAAAGTCTTTGTGATCTGTGTATTCATCTCACAGTGTTACAGCTTTGATCTAAGGAAGCACTGTGCTAAAACTCTTATCGTGGAATTTGTAAAGTGATATTTGGGAGCCCTGTGGGGCCCATTGTGAAAAAGGAAATATCCTCAGATAATAACTAGAGAGAAGCTTTCTGAGAGATTGCTTTCTGATGTGTGACTTCATCACACAGAGTTCCACCCTTCCCTTCATGGAACAGTTTGCGTACACCATTGTCGTGGATTCTGCAAAGTGATATTTGGGAGCTCATTGAGGCCTTTGGTGAAAAAGGAAATATTTTCAGATAAACACTGGAAAGAAGCCTTCTGGGAAAATGCACTTCGATGTATGAATACAACTCACAGAGTTACACGATTCTCTTCAGTGATCAGTTTGCTAACACATTTTTCTTGAAATCTACAAGGGGATACTTCTTAGCCCAATGAAGCTTACGGTGACAAAGGAAATATCCTCAGATGAAAACTAGAAAGAAGCTTTCTTAGAAACTTCTTGGGCTGTGTCAATTCATCACAACAGAAGTTACACTTACGTTTCCTGGAACAGTCCATTTACACTGTCTTTGAGGAACCTGAAAAGAGCTACTTTGGATCCATTGACGCCTACGCTGATAAAGGAAATATCATCAGTTCAAAACGTGAAAGAAGCTTTCTGAGAAACTTCTCTGTGATCTGTGAAATCATTTCACAGAGTTATAGCTTAAGCCTCAGGAAGCAGTTTGCTAACACTCTTTTCGTGGAATCAGCAAAGTGATATTTGGGAGCCCTTTGGGGCCCATTGTGTAAAAGGAAATATCCTCAGATAATAACTAGAGAGAAGCTTTCTGAGAGATTGCTTTCTGATGTGTGACTTCATCACACAGCGTTCCACCCTTCCCTTCGTGGAACAGTTTGCTAACACTTGTCGTGGATTATGCAAAGTGATATTTGGGAGCTCATTTAGGGCTATAGTGAAAAAGGAAATA
>NC_044564.1:3048238-3089975 GCF_007565055.1 Rhinopithecus roxellana | reverse complement strand
ACAAGGGGTGAGCACGTTGCACAGGAAGGTGGGAAAGGGGATGGATCTGGGGCAGCCGTCCACACCAGCCTTGGTAATGAAGCGCAGCCAGCTGCTGGGGCCACTGCTGAGGCCCAGCCACAAAGGCCTCTCGAGGGAGGGGAGAGGCTGCAGTAGCAGCTGGCTGGCCTGTGCTTGGGTATCCAGGTCGCAATTGTCTTCTAGCTTGGGGAAGGATGGCAGCCTGGAGGATGACGAGGATGAAGAGGATGACTTGGATGAAGGCATAGGGGGCAAGCACCAGAGCATGGAGTTGAAACCTGCGCAGGCCTCCCACACCAACTACCTGCTGATGAGGGGCTACTACTCCCCCGGCATCGTCAGCACCCGCAACCTCAATCCCAATGACAGCATCATGGTCAACTCCTGCCAGATGAAGTTCCAGCTCTGCTGCAGCCCTGTGCCCACCCGGCTCAGGCCCGCTGGTGAGTGCTTCCGCTGGTGCTGGGGGAGGGCCCGGCCTTGCCCGGCTCAGGCCCGCTGGTGAGTGCTTCCGCTGGTGCTGGGGGAGGGCCCGGCCTTGCCCGGCTCAGGCACGCTGGTGAGTGCTCCCGCTGGTGCTGGGGGAGGCCCGGCCTTGCCCGGCTCAGGCACGCTGGTGAGTGCTCCCGCTGGTGCTGGGGGAGGGCCCGGCCTTGCCCGGCTCAGGCCCGCTGGTGAGTGCTCCCGCTGGTGCTGGGGGAGGGCCCGGCCTTGCCCCGCTCAGGCCCGCTGGTGAGTGCTCCCGCTGGTGCTGGGGGAGGGCCCGGCCTTGCCATCATCCAGGAGGACCCTGAGGCCTGGCCTGAGACCTAGACCTTCGGGCTCCCCAGGCCAGGCATGCAGCCACAGGACACACGGAAAAACACACCCTATCCTTGCAGCCAACTCAAGGGACACCTTCCCCAGGTGCCGGTGCTGTGCCCACACCTCTGTGGGAGAGCTCCCCGCACCACCGCTGTCTTTTAGTCACAGCTGTGCCACAGGCACCAGGAAGAGCAGAGTACTCACGCCTCCCCACCCGCCACTCTCCCCGGGGGGCAGCGGGGCTCTAGTCTCCTGGTGCTTAGTAAAGTTCATGCTCTTAGGAACCTTTTAGATACTATCTTTTGACCTCTTGCTAGGAAAGATGAGTATTCCACTCACATTCATGATTTCCTGCCTCCTTTACTTCCAATTTTGACACTATTTTAGTTCTATTGATGACCTTTGAAACTTTACTTTTTATTTTTATTTATTTATTTGAAATGATTGAGACGGAGACTCACTATGTTGCCCAGGCTGGTCTCTAACGCCTGGCCTGAAGTGATCTTCCCGCCTCCGCCTCCCAAAGTGATGGGATTACAGGCGTAAGCCACCACACCAAGCCTGTTTTTTAGAGACAGGGTCTTGCTCTGTTGCTTAGGCTGGAGTACAGTGGCACGATGATAGTTCACAGTACATCTCTAGCTCCTGGGCTCAGGTCATCCTCCTGCCTCAGTCTCCTAAGTAGCTTGGACTATAGGCATGTGCCACCACAGCCAGCTACTTTTTTAATTTTTTGTAGAGACAGCGCCTTGCTCTGTTGCCCAGGCTGGTCTCAGGCCTCAAGGGATCCTCCCGCCATGGCCTCCCAAAGGGGTGGGACAACAGGCATGAGCTACCATACCAGACCTAGTTTATGTAATATTCTAAGTCCTTTGTTGCCATTTCAACCATGTTCTCAGCGTCTTTACCAGGAGTAGATTCTATGTCAAGAAACTTAAGAAACCACCTTTGCTCATCTATAAGAAGCAAGTCCTCATCTGTTCAAGTTTGATCCTGAGATTGCAGCAACTCCATCCCATCTTCAGACTCTGCCTCTAGTTCTCTTGTCATTTCCACTGCATCTGCAGTTACTTTCTCCACTGAAGACTTGAACCCCTCAAAGTCGTCCATGAGGGTGGGAATCAACTTTTTCCAAACTCCTGTTGATGTTGGTATTTTGACCACCTCCCATGAATCACAAATGTTGTTAACGGCATCTAGAATGGTGACTCCTTTCCAGAAGATTTTCAGTTTACTTTGTCCAGATCCATCAGAGGAATCACTATAGTAGCTATAGCCTTACGAAATGAATTTCTTTCTTTTTTGAGACAGAGTTTCACTCTTGTTGCCTGGACTGGAGTGCAGTGGTATGATCTCAGTTCACTGCAACCTCCACCTCCCAGGTTCAAGTGATTCTCCTATCTCAGCCTCCCGAGTAGCTGGAATTACAGGCACCCACCACCACACCCGGCTAGTTTTTGTATTTTTAGTAGAGATGGTGTTTTACCTTGTTGGGCAGGCTGGTCTTGAACTCCTGCCCTCAGGTGATCCGCCCGCTTAGCCTCCCAAAGTGCTGGGATTACAGGTGTGAGCCACTGTGTCCAGCCATCAAATGTATTTCTTAAATAATAAGACTTGAAAGTGAAATAACTCCTTGATCCATGGGGTACAGAATGGATGTTGTGTTAGCAGGCATGAAAACAACGTTCATCTCCTTGAACATCTCCATCAGAGCTCATGCGTGACCAGGGGCATCATTAATCAGCATACCATTTTGAAAGCAATCTTTTTTGTCTGAGCAGTAGGTCTCTACAGTGGGCTTAAAATATTTAGTAAGCCACATTGTAAACAGACATGCTGTCATCCAGCTTTGCAGTGCTTTTTATAGAGCACAGGCAGAATAAATTAAGCATAATTCTCTTCCCTAAGAATTTGGGGATGGGAAATGGGCACTGGCTTCAACTTAAAGTCACCAGCTTCATTACTTCCTATCGAGAGTGGGCTGTCGTTTGAAGCCTTGAAACCAGGCCTTGCCTTTTCCTTTGTAGCCATGAAAGTCCTAGATGGCATCTTCAATATAAAGCTGTTTTGTGCACATTGAAAATCTGTTTAGTGTATCCACCTTCATCGCTGATCTCAGCTAGCTAGAGCTTCTGGAGAACTTGCTGCAGCTTCTCCAGCAGCACTTGGTGCTTCACCTTGCACGTTTATGTTACCGAGACGGCTTCTTTCCTTAAACTACATGAACCAACCTCTGCTAGCTTCCAGCTTTTCTTCTGCATCTTCCTCACCTATCTCAGCCTTCATAGAATTAAAGAGAGTTAGGGCCTTGCTCTGGATTAGGCTTTGGCTTAAGGGAAGGTTGTGACTGGTTTCATCTATCCAGACCGCTGAAACTTTCTCCATATCAGCAACAAGGCTGTTTTTGCTTTATTATTGTTCGTGTGCTCCCTGGAGTAACACTTTTAATTTCCTTCAAGAACTTTTCCTTTGCCCTCACAACTTTGACTAACTTCGGCACAAGAGGCCCAGCTTTCGGCTGTCCTGGCTGTCACCATGCTTTCCTCGCGAAGCCTGATATTTTCTAGCTTTTGATGTAAAGTGAGAGATGTCCAACTCTCCCTTTTACTTGAACACAGAGGGGCCATTGTAAGGTTATTAACTGGCCTGACATCAATTTTTTTTTTTTTTTGAGATGGAGTCTCACTCTGTCGCCCAGGCTGGAGTGCAGTGGCGCGATCTCGGCTCACTGCAAGCTCCGCCTCCCGGGTTCGCGCTATTCTCCTGCCTCAGCCTCCCGAGTAGCTGGGACTACAGGTGCCCGCCACTATGCCCGGCTAATTTTTTTGTATTTTTTAGTAGACATGGGGTTTCACCACGTTAGCCAGGATGGTCTCGATCTCTTGACCTCGTGATGCGCCCACCTCGGCCTCCCAAAGTGCTGGGATTACAGGCCTGAGCCACCGCACCTGGCCAATCTGACTTCAATATTGTTGTGTCTCAGGAATAGGGAGCCCCAGGAGAGGGAGGAAAATGGGGAATGGCTGGTCCCTGGAGTTGTCAGAACACACATGACATTTATCAATTAAGTTTGCTGTCGTATGTGGCATGGTTTGTGGCGTCCCTAAATAGTGACAATAGTTAAGGACAAAGGTCACTGATCACAGGCCACCGTCACAGATACGATAATCCTGAAAAAGATGAAATATGAGAATTCCCAAGCATGACAGACACAAATCGAGCACACGGTGTTGAGAAAGTGGTGCCCGTAGACTCTCTTGGCGCAGACTTGCCACAAGCCTATAGTATGTAAAAAACCCAAAAAACAATATCCGTGAAGCACAATAAAGTGAGGTGCGTTGTTGAAGTTGATGGTGTTCGCTATATGTTTCATAACCACAGTTAGAATTCTGTACTTTGTCTGGAGTTTGACTGGGCAAAAATGTAGTGATAACCTATCGATTATGGCCTTAGCAGAGACATATTCCATAGGAAGCAACAGAAGCCAGCCCTGGCTAGTGTAGGCAAAAGTGGGGTGTGTAGAAGGGGCCTGGTGTATCTCACAGGGTCTAAGAAACAGTGGGCACATGAGCAGCAGGAAGGGATAGGACCAGGCCAGCCCTGGTCAGGGACTCCCCCTCAGAGCACTGGGCTTTACAGTTCTCGAACCCCAGTCCTCGGCCTCCGTGCCCTTCACTTTACGTCTTGAGCAGGAGAATCATAGTGGCCAGGAGAAATCCAGTCAGCTATAGTCAGAGGCTCAGGGTCATAGGCCAAAAGAAGGATAAATATTTAAACCCCATGTATGTAATGTTAACATTTTGCCAAACATTTTCTTTGTAAATGAAAGCAATAGAGATACATGAACATTTATTTGTTTGTTTATTTATTTATTTATTTAAGACAGAGTCTTGCTCTGTTGCCCAGGCTGGAGTACAGTGGCACCATCTTGGCTCACTGCAATCTCCGCCTCTTGGCTTCAAGGGATTCTCATGCCTCAGCCTCCCGAGTAGCTGGGATTACAGGCGCACATCACCACACCTGGCAAATCTTTGTATTTGTAGTAGAGATGGGGTTTTGCCATTTTGGCCAGGCTGGTCTCGAACTCCTGGCCTCAAGTGATCTGCCCACCTTGGCCTCCCAAAGTGCTAGGATTACAGGCATGAGCTGCCATGCCTGGCATGAATATTTATTAATCACCATTTATTATGTGCCAGGAATAATGCCAGGCGGTCACACATACAATCTGTTTTGATCCCAGATTGAAAGATTATTATTATTAGCTTTTAAATTTTGTATTGAGGTCAACGTATACACAGTAAAGTACACTCATCTTAATTGCACAGCTTGATGAATTTTTATTTATGTATACAAACATGGAACCAGCACCCAGATGAAAATAAAGAACATTTCCAGCACCCTAAGACTCGATCACACTCCTTTCCCCATCTCTCCCTCCCCGCAACAGTCAATACAGCTGACTCCTGCCAGAGGTAACCACTTATCTAATTTTTATCTCCACAAATTAATTTTGCCTGTGTCTTAGGCTGTATTCATATAAGTACCGCGCGCTAACCGATTGCGCCACTGGAGCTCCTTAGGCTGTTTTCAATTGCTTATAATAAAGTAACAGAAACTGGATAATTTATAAATAAAATAAATTTATTTCTTACAGTTATGAAGGCTGAGAAGTTCAAAGTCAAGGGGCCATGTCTGATGAGGGTCTTATTGTTGTTAAGGACCCTCTGCAGAGTCCCAACCCTGCACAGGGCATCGCATGGTGAGGGGCTGAGCATGCTCTGATCTCACTTACTCTTCTTATGAAGCCACCAGTCCCACTCCCATTATAGCCCATTAATCCATGAATGAGTTAGTCCATTCATGAGGGCAAATCTCTCATGTCCCCATCACTCCTTAAAGGCCTCTCCATACTGCTACCTTGGGGATTATGTTCAACATGAGTTTTGGAGGGAACACACAGTCAGACCATAGCATCCTGCATTTGAACTTACGTATTCTTTTGTTCCAAATGTGAGTATTCATGTCTCCTGCATGTTGCTGCATGCAGTTGTTAAAGATTAGTTTTTAAGGAAAATCAAACACTCTTAAGGCCATGGGGAAACATTTAACGTCATCATAGTGATTTGATTTGTGTTGTCTGTTGGGGAAATCAACCAGATGTATACTGCTTAGCAGAAGACATATACTTCTTAATAAAAAGACACTGAGTATTGAATGTGGAGAGAAGTTATATAAATCTTGGCCAGCCAAACTGTAATTATATTCATTTATTCCAGGTTCTAGTTATTCAGAGAGGTGATTCTTCCCACACTCTGATCTTTAAAGTGTGAATACATGCATTTGGAGCAAAATGTAAATGGTGCAACACAGATTTGTAACAGCAGCATTATTCATGAGAGCCCCAAACTGGGAACAACCTAAATGTCCATCAACTGGTGAATGGATCAACACATTGTTACATATCCATACTATGGATAATTGCTCAGCCATAAAATAGAATGAAATAGTAATACGGGCCACGATGTGGATGAATTTCAAAAACATACTAAGCAAAAGGCCAAATACCACATACTGTATGATTCCATTTATATGATATTCTAGAAGAGGCAAAAAGATCATGTCAGAGAGCAGACGGGTGTTGCCTGGGCCTGTGTGGAGGAGGGTATTGACTGCAAAGGGGCACACGGTATTTTTAGGGTGTTACAACTCTTGTATATCTTCAGTGAGTGGTTACATAATGACATGATTATATTCATTTTCCAAATTCATTAAACTGTACACTTAAAATGGGTCAATTTAATTATTTCTAAATTATAATACAGATGGAAATAATTTCTAAGTGTGTAAAAGGGAACAGTAAAAAGTAATTCTCCCTCTCATATCCATCTTTTATCCCTTTTGCCTCCCAGTATCCCTCCCCTCAAGCTCTCACCTTAGCTTTAATAGTGGTTCTTTAGATTTACATAATGTACACTTGAATAGTTTGAAAATTAGATTAGGAATACAGGAATTCAGATGTCAAATTTTGATAACTGATATTATGAAAAGGTCCTCATTATTATATTTGACTGTACACTCAGAAGAACTGTCTGTTTCTTGGTGCCCCTTACTGAATACTTGCTACGAACCAGCTACTTTGCAAACGCTTCTTATTCCATTCTCACCACAATCCTCTGAAATGTGTGTTAACAATCCCCTTTGATAAGTGAGGAAGCTAAAGCTTAGGGAGGTTGGGTAACAAGGTTACCCAGCTAGTTAGTAGCAGAGCTGGGGTTCAAATCCAGGTCTGCCCCAGGCGAACAGTCCCTAATCCATAATTCACTGTGCTATGCTGTTACCTTGGTTTGGAACAGAGGGAGGGAGGAAGGGAGGGAGGTCCACTGGGTCAACAGAGCAGACTTCGTGAGCTCACTTCCAAATCCTGTTACTGTCTTTGCCAGAAATTTAGAACAACCTGCTTCCCTTACCTCAATGTCCATACCCCTTCAGAGTTTCTGATCAGCACTAGTTCTCAAAACAGGAATATTATGGTTTTGTTTTATTGTATTAAGTTCTTTGGGACCTTTGGTGTTTTCATCCTTCTTTGCTTCTTATTCAATGAAAATTAATTCTACTGCAAAAGATAAAGGTCATACTTTTATGTGATGTGCCTTTTTCAGTTCCCACTAAAACTTTATCAAATATATTTTCCCCATTGTCTCTGCAGAAGGAATAGGGGAAGGCTCAGTAGTGAAAAATCCCTTCTGTTCCACAAAGCACCTTCTCCTTAAAATAGTACTCTCAAGGGACACAGGCAGGCAGATGCTTACATTGGCCAAATGATCAGCTGCAAGAGTTTTAGGAAAACAAATAAATCCTCTGAGCCCTGCGGGTCATACCTGCTCTATTGTTTTAATCTATCTTCAGTTGAGTCTGGCAAAGACCAGGTCAGATACTGGCACAATATTGGAAATGATTCCAGCTTGTAAAGAAAAATGAAGGAATGCAATGAAACTGCTATTGCCAAAAACATTCCAATGCTCTTTTAAATTCTCTTGTGTTACAGTGAATTATTCTCCTCCCTGACCTCTTCAGGCAGAGGTCTAGCCTGATTGCTAAAGCAATGTGTCACAATACAATGTCAAACTCCAGGAAATTCGTGTCAAAATTTCTATAGTGAATTGAGCATCCATTCTGAATGTGCTTTTGTTCATCAGTGGGTGTGTGGGATGAGCAGACAACTGGAATATTTTCTACATGCAAAGTTAAATCTGCACTGTTAAAGGATGCCAGCAGCCCCATCCTGCTGAGATTAGAGCTCCATTGGCCTCCCCAGTTTCTAAGCTCTGTGCACAGGAAGAGTGTAGCAGCTACTGCTGTATCCCTAGTGTCTTCAAACTCTGCTTGGCACATGGAAGGTGCTCCATCATAAGGTAGGGCTGGGACAGACAACAGCACCATGGGACCCACCTTTGTGCAAGGGCAGAGGAGTTTGCCTCTTGGGGCCAGGAAAGAGGCTTGGTGAGGCTACGACAAGCTGGATGGAGTGCGTTTGCCCCTTTTCAATGGGGGCAGAGTAGCCACTCAGTCATCTGAGGGATGCCATGCAGTGCTGGTGTTGCCAGGTCTTCATTTTCAAAAGAATTTAGCAGTCTAGATTTTTAAGTGAAATTTCCTATATTTTCTAACACTGTTTAGGCAAAATACTTACATGCCAGCTGGATTGGATGTACAGGCTGCCAGTTGGGATTCCCTTTTCTAAGCATTTACAGGATCTAAAAATTTATTTTGGTAAAAAACTAAAAAACTTTGTTTCATGGAATAACTTTAAAAATAAGTTTTAATCACATTATGCCAAAATGGTGGTACTTTCAGTAATTGGGGCCTGGTACTAGTAACTTACAAACTGATGTGGTCCTGGTTGTCTAATTTACATGTTCCTTTGTCCCTTCCTCCCTGTCTTTCCTCTCCTCCTCACTGGGATGGTGAACTCTGGGGTGACCTGAGACCCTTAGGGCTGTCTCCACCATGGAGAGGTGACTGGAAGCCTGGGCTCAGCTCTTTTCAGGATCAGCCTGGCTTGTCTTACATCTTCTTCCTGCCCCCTCAGCCTCCTCCTCTCTACTGACTTCTCCCTGTTAGCATTTAAACATGCTCAGGTCTCTGTAAACTTAGAGAGGGGTTTTGCCATTTGGCCAGGCTGGTCTCGAACCTCTGACCTCAAGTGATCTGACTGCCTCAGCCTCCCAAAGTACTAGTGATTACAGGCATGAGCCACTGCACCTGGCCTCATTCCTCCTTCTTGAAACATTTTTCATTTGAGTATCACCATTCCTCATTTTCCAGGTTTTCCTTTGATGTATCAGTTGATCCTTCTCAGGCTCCTACAGGTGCTCCTCCTGGGGGTGTGAAGTTGATGATACCCATAATCCTACCCTAAGCCCTGTCATCTCCTAACTACTCCCTCTCCGTAGATGCTCTAAGCTGCTCCTGTGGCTTATGCTGGGACCTCTGTGCCAGAGACCCTGAAGACTCTGTTGCCAGCTCGGATTTCTTCCTGCATTGCAGGGGGGATTATTTCACTCCTGCTTGTCATCCTCGAGTAGTGTCCCTCAGGCATCTTTACCTCAACATGTCCAATACTGAATCCCATACTCTTCCCTCTTCAGTACTGCTTTTTTTCCTCCCATTTTCAGTTTTTCAGAGAATGGCATGTCCATCCACCAAGGCAGACACACCCTGACATCATTCTCGACCCCTCCTTCTCCCTCTCCCACCACTCCTAGCAGTCACCAGGTCCTGAAGCTTCATCACCATTGTCCCTTGCTCAGATTATAGGAACAGCCTCCAAGTGGGGCTGCCTGCCTCCAGTCTTACCCATCCCTCCCCCACTACTCTTTTTATCTACACTATAACCATGCTCATCTTTATTTTCTCCACTTAAAAAAAATTTGTTTTAAATTACATAATGCATCAGAGTGATCTTCCTAAAAGGCAAACCCAACCCTCTCATGCTTCTATTTAAAACCCCACATTGGCTCCCCTAACACTGCTCACAGACCCTGCATGGCCTGGGTGTGGTTTGATGGTGGGGTTTCTGCCCTGGCCCACCGTCTGTGCCATACTCACTCATACTAACCTCTTAGTATCTGCTCACACCTTCAGGCCACAGTGCCTTAGCACTCAGTCTTCCTCTGCTCAACACACCCACAGCTCTCACCTTACCTGGCTACCTACTGCTCAGTGTCTAGACTAGGAGCCTTCTCTAAACCCTCATATGGGTGAGGTGCTCCTCCCTAAACTTCCTGGCCACACTGCTCTTCCCTCATGGCTTCTACCTCTCAGTGTTGTCATGGCTGTCTAATTGCCCACCCCTCCTTGATCACAGGCTCTGGGGGAAGGAAGGGCCAGTCTTCTTTATTTTTTAAATCCTCTTTGCATGGTAGATGTTTGACCCACAATAGAGTAGGTGTATGAGATACATCTACATATCTCTATATATGCATATCTACACGCATTAAGTGGACAGATGAATGAATTCCCAAAGACCTTTGGGAGGAAATCTCAGACGACCATCCAGAGGTGAATGGGAGACACCTTATATGGCTCCTGAGAGCAAAATGTGCACCCAGTGATAGATATCATGTAATAGCATGAAATTGCTTGTGGCTACAAATCAGGGTTCTCCTGCCTGCACCCTCCAGCTGCTGTGTAATCACTTTGGAGAGTTCTTTAAAGAGGCTACAATCCCTCAGCAATGACTTGGAAGCAGTTCATTACTCTCGGCATACTATTTGGGAACCTGATAATAGTAATGATAATAATAATAATGATAAAAGTAGCTACGGTTTAATGGACATTTGCTATGTGTCAAACCCTGTGCTTAGTGCTTTATGTACTTGATCTTGTTTAACCTTTGTAACAAAGGTTTCATTCATAGGTATTATGAAGTGGATTCATAATACCTACAAAGATCAAGTAGGTATTATGAATCCACTCTACAGAAGAGGACAGTAAGAATCAAATTTGTGGAAGTCTACCCAGCTGGTAAGTTGGAGATGTAGCTTGATGCCAGATCTCATCACTGAGCCAGTAATCTTAACTCTTCACTCCGGCGCTCTTCAGAGCTGGGGGCTTGAAGCTTTAGTTCGTATTTCTTACCTTCACTTCTCCAAAGTGGTTCCTAAGTTTTCAGCTGGCCTTCACAGTCGAACTTCCAGTTGACTGGGGAAAGAATCCTGCAATTGGCCAACCAAGATGTTGATAAGCTTGTTTCCAAGACAGAAATAACCACGGGGGTTTTCAGAACTGCGTGTCAGCAACAGAGTGACATTTTGAATTGAGTCATTGATTTTAGTTTTTTGATGGCATGATGGTGTGAATTGTTTTTAAAGAGAACTTTCCCACCCACTGAGATAATAGAGGTCAATAATTGTTGATCTTCAGGGTTTAAGTGCTTCAAGGAAGGTGCCAGAACACCATCAAGCATATGACCCAAGTCTATCTCCCCGGTATCTCATAACAATAATACTCTAGTGCTTGGTGGTTGTAGGGCACTTTTAATTCAGAGTCTAACTGATGTCCTACCAGACAGGAGTAAAGGCTTTTTCCTCTACACTCTTAGGTCCAATGACTGGAATTGAACTGACAAAAGACAGATTAACAGGAGAAAAAGGTTTATTTTATATGCATATGAGGGGCTCACAGAAATGAAATAAAAACCCAAAGAAGTAGTTAGACCTGAAGGTTTATATACCGTTTTAACAAAGGGCAATACATTTGACAAGAGAAAGGAAAGGGGTTTGAGCTTCTAGTGGCAGTAAATTGTGGGACGGCAAATATGTGGTAGAAACTAATGGAAGATAAGGGTTATTTAAGTAATGTTTGTTATGCAGATTTCTCTCAGTGCTATTTCTGGGATGATAAGAATCTATGAAATTTATGCCCTTCTTTTAGGCAAATAGGAGGAGGGTAGAGAGCTTTTTTTCTGTGTCTGCAGATTCTCACCTGCCTTCAGCTCAAAATAATATTTATACTAAAGTGGCATACTTTGGTGTGTCATGTTCTGAGCCTTCAGTTCATAAACAAAAGTCTGTTGACTTGCATGGTTCTCTGAACACTGTGGTGGGTAAACTAGATGCTGCTGCTGCTGTTCCTGTAGTCACAACCCAGACCTCATCATTGCTTGAAACTGCTCCTTAAAAAAAAAGTCCCACCCTGGGTCCACATCCTTCCATCTCTTCTCTCTGTCTCACTAAATCTGTTCTTCAGCTGCTCCAAGGCTCCAGGATCTCAACTGTTCCAACCTAACAAGCTTTTCTTTTTCATGCAGCCTGGAATCCATGCTCAATCTCTCGAGTGGTTACCTATTGACAATGCTCAACTCTGTGCCACCTCTTTTTTAATCTGCACTTGCTCTACATTTGTGTCTCTTGGTCAGTCTAACAGGCCTCAGACTCTCCTTCTGCACAGCAGAGATGCTTGCATAACCTCACCTGATGATGAGGGCTCCACCTAAGATAAACTCCCTAAGGAGCTTGTTTCGGGGCTGAGGCTCCTGGTGCCTCTAGCTCTTCTTATTGAACAGATGCCTTCCTTTCCTGTTTCCTTTGTTGGCTGTTTCTGATCTCCCATTTCTTCTTTGAGCCACATGCCCCTCAATCATTGCAGATGGGGCCAAGTCTTTCCTTTCTTAGAGAAAACAGAAGTTCTTAGATGTAAACTTTCCTTTTCACTTTTAAACTTATCTATAAAAGTACTTCTCTCTCTTTCTTTTGTTCTTGTTTTAGAAAAGAGTTTCCTCTTTCATAAAGCTGGTTTCTTTCCACCAATTAGTTCTTTTGATAGTTTAAACCAGTGAAGATGAGGATGTCATTTTTCTGCTTGAAACCTCCCAGATACTTCCAATTGCATCCTCACTAAAAGGCAAACTCCTTACTGTGGTCTTCAAGAAATGCTTGCCCTAAAATGGTAGCTCTCTTCCCAGACTGCACTGGGAAGCTCAAAAGCATAGCTATGCCCACGTGCCTCCACCAGGCATTCTGCTTTAATTGGGGCAAACCAAAAAGTGACTGAAGCAGGTCTCAATTAATTAGAGGTTCATTTTGCCAAGGTTGAGGATGCGCCTGGGAAAAAGAAACAAAAATCACAGTAGGACCTGTGACTTGCACTTTTTCCAAAGATGGTTTTGGAAACATTAATATGTAAAGGAGAAAGAGCAAGCAGGAAGGGAAGGAAAAAAAAGAGGGAGAGAGCAAGCAATGAGGCCAGTGGTTACATTCTTGTGAGGCTCTGATTAGGGCTCAGGAAATCTACATTTTAAGTAAGCTAAAGTAAGCATGTGAAATTACAGCTATCTGGGAACAAAAGGAAGGCAGTTTTTGCATGACTCAGTTCCCAAGTTTAACTTTCCCTTTGGCATAGTGAATTTGGGGTCCTGAGATTCTGTTTTTCTTTCACATTTGTATGAGGTGAGATCTGGTCAACAGTATTTTTATTTATTTAATATTATTTATTTATTTTTATTTCAATAGTTTTAGGGTTACAAGTGGTTTTTCGTAACATGGATGAATTGTATAGTGAAGTCTGAAATCTTAGTGCACCCATCACCCGAGTAGTGTCCATTGTACCCAATATGTAGTTTTTTATCCCTCATCCTCCCAGCAGTATTTTTAAGACACCTGGCGGATTCTGCTTTCCTCTTGCAGCACCTTGTCCCCTTCTCCCCATGACTCCCCACCTTGGCCTCTCCCCTCCAGTCTCTATAAGGCTGTCTCTTCCCCAAACTTCAGGCTTTAGTTTTAGTGTCATCATTTATGGAAGATCATTTTCTATCCAGCACTTGGGCTGTTTCCTTCACTGCACACATCAGCGCCTATGTTTGTCTCTTTCCTTGTTTCTCACCTGTCGCCCCACTGCTAGCCTGGATGCTTCCTGAGGTCAGGGCCCTTTTGGGAATCAAGTTCACCATTGATTCCCCAATGCCAAGCCGAGCCTGTCACACAGGCATTCACTGAGGATTTGAGGAGTTAATGTTGGATAAAGAATTGCTTCTCATCTTGCCTTCTTCCTGTGGGACCTTGTTCTACTGACTCTTTTTTCTCTCTCAGATCTTCAGACTTTCTCCATTGATCCCTTTCTCTCAGTCTAAAAACATACTCAGAACTTTCCCATCCAAAATCAAACATGCATAGAAAACCTCCTTTGGCACCTTCTCTTACTTAACTTTAATCCTGTCTTTTTTTCTTCTACTTAGAGAAGCGATTTAGCCTCAGGATAAGAAAGTCAGATTGCCTGGATTCAAATCAGATTGTTGCTATGTACTAGATTTGAGATATTGGATAAATTGTGTCACCTCCTTGTGCCTTGTTTTCCTCATCCATCAAGTGGAGATGGTATGAGTACTTTACTCATGGGGTCGCTATAAGGATTAAGTGAGGTACCATATGTAAAAGGTGCCTGCTTCTATTAAGCACTCTGAAATATTAGTTGTTATCATTAAAGTCATCTCCGTTGATTGTTTCTGCTCCTCAATCCATTATAAATGATCCTCTGCCCTGAAGCATTACCTAGCCCTGGGGCCTTTTATTAGTTCTCACTTCACTTGATCCTGTTGAGGTGCAGGATGCTATTTATCATCTCTTCCATCTCTCCCCTCTTCTCCACTCACCATTCTCTTTTCTCCCTTCCCACCTTTTTGGCTGACCTTTCTCCAGGTCTCTTCCCCTGTTTCCTTCTTCTGTTGGTTTTAGGACTCTGTTTTGGCCCTTTGTCTTCTCAGTCTTTCTATTCAAGTTGGGCAATTTCATCCACATTTATGGTTTGCAAACAACTCTTTGCTGATGAAAACTCCCAAGTCATTATCTTTATCCTAGACCTCTCATGAGCTATAGGCCAATGGTGACAAATGTCCCTTAGACCCCTCTATCTGCATATCCTACATGGACACCACATTCAACATGTTTAAACCAGATATGTTAACTTCACAGCATAATCTTCTCTGTCAATCTCTACCTCATGTAATTACACACCCTTGTAAAATGTTTGCTGCCCGAACCACAGAGCACATCCTCTGAATGCTAAACAAATGGCTACATTCCCTTAGGGAGTAAAGAAACAAGAGTTAGAGGCTGATTAGTTACTCCTCAAAGTTAAGTGTGTAGCATTGTACAGTGAAGACAACAGGCTTTGAAATTAAACAGACACCATTTTGAATCATAGCTCTGAGCTTTCCTATCTGTGTGACCTAAAATGGGGATGACAGTGCTTACCTGTCAAGGTTGTTAGGATGATAAAAGGAAGTGCAAAGCACGTGGCACAAATTTGACACACATTAAGTGTTAGTTTCATGTTTTCTTACTCTAGACTTAATTTATAACTTCCTTCATAGGCTTGTAGATTCTCAATCCATGAATTTTTCTCACTGACTAGGCCAGTGTTGCTGGAGTTGTTGGGACCAAAATGCCTTGATGTTGTCTACTTGGAGATGCAGCTGTGGCCAAATCCAAAGCTTATACTGTTTGCCTCGTGACAGCCAATAAGTCAAGAGATAAGGTGTTGGGATGAGAAAGGCAACTTTATTTTGGAGAGGCAGCAAACCAAGAAGATGGCAGACTGAAGAACCATCTTAAAGGCCTGAATCTCAGGCTTCTTTTTATACTGGGAAAGGGGGAATAAGAAGGGGGTTGTGGTCAGGATATGACAGGTGACCACAGATATCTGGGTGTCAGCTGGAGTCTGAGGGGGTTGCAAAACATCTTTGTCCTTGGTCAGGTCACAATGCTCCTATAAATCTTTAACATAACATTGTTCCTTGTGTGTATGCTCTCCTCATCTCTTTGGGGGTTAGTTTTGGGAAGGGAATATTAACATCCTTGCTTTAATGTTAAACTGAATTCATCCTACAGTTAGCTTGGCTTACAGGCAGGAACAAATGAAGGCAGTTAACTTTTGCGGCTAGAAGCAAGGTGAAATCAGCTATATTATATTTCTCTCACTGTTGCACTGTGAACACAGCCTCCTCAATGGAGGTAACCAGCTAAGGTGAGATGCCCCCTCTGGCAGAGGGTGAAAGATCTGCTTTTCCAAGGGTCTAGTTTGTGTGCTTTCCCATGTTGTCCAAGAGACCACCAGGTTGGCTAAATAACAGAAAGGAGAGTTTTATTGGTGATAGTAGTTTGCACACTGGCAAGGGGCAGTCTCTGGTGTGGACTGAAGGTGCTCTCTCTTCAAAGAGGGAAAGGGCAAGTTGGGTTTTATGCCTCATGGGGCCTGCATCACACAACAGTCACACATATCCAGCAGGTTTGGGGGAAAGGTTATAAATATTTATGAGGGGAGGGGAATGCATGTTCATTGGGCAAATGTATATATAACATACATTGCATGTTCACTTTGGGGCCAGGTTTTAGCATTAAAATGAGGTGAAATTTGGCTCTTTACATCAAAAGGTGAACTATAGGACACAAAGACAATTTGTGTGAAGTCTCTATATTTATAAGCTGCTGAATTTGGCTTAAGGTCTGCAGTTGCTTATCAGGAAAGAATGTTTGTAGGGCTGGTCCTCTGTCCAATCAGCATTCTAGTGGTCTGGGTTGTCCATCAGCTGATAATTTTCCCAGTAACTCCTAGTTATAGAGTTTAGCAAGAATATGGTTTTTCTTATAACTATAGGAATTTAGGAAGTTGCCATGCCAGCTGATCCCTAAACCCTCAACCTATAGGTAACTTCTGCTTCCTTAACCTTAGGGTTCATCTTAGTCAATAAAGGGGCTTTTATTTTGGTCTCTCAGTTCACAGCCACACATCAAATTATGTGGTAATTCCTCTGTCTGCTGCCTTCTAAAAAAAACCCTTAAAACCTTTTTTTCTTTTAAGGTTCTATTTGTTGAATCCAAATAGGTCCAATACAGGGCATTAACATCACAACTGCTTGGATGAGAACTTGCACAGCTTGATGAGCAGGGGGAGTGTTTAGGGGAGGGGGAAACATCACCGGGGCTCTGCAGAGAAGACAGTGCAAGCTGGATGGAAATTTTGTGAAATATAAGATTATTGTTTCAGTGAGCCGATTGTGATCTGCACATTCTTCATGGTCTTCAAGATAGTAGGGTCCCTGTATTAGTCAGGGTTCTCTAGAGGGACAGAACTAATAGAATGTATGCATATATGAAAGGGAGTTTATTAAGCAGCATTGACTCACACGATCACAAGGTGAAGTCCCATGATAGGCCATCTGCAAGTTGAGGAGCAAGGAAGTCAGTAGTGGCCCAGTCCGAGTCCCAAAAGCTCAAAAGTAGATAAGCCAATAGTGCAGCCTTCAGTCTGTGGCCAAAGGCCTGAGAGCCCCTGACAAACCACTGGTGTAAGTCCAGAATCCAAAAGCCAAAGAACTTAGAGTCTGATGTTCAAGGGTAGGAAGCATCTGGCACGGGAGAAAGATGAAGGCTGGAAGACCCAGCAAATCAGATTCTTCCACCTTCTTCTGCCTGCTTTTTCTAGCTGTACTGGCAGCTAATTGGATGGTGGCCACCCACAGTGTGGGTGGGTCTTCCTGAGGGTGGGTCTTCCTCTCCCAGTCCACTGACTCAAATGTTAATCTCTTCTGGCAACACTTGGAAGCATGCAGATACACTCAGAAACAATACTTCGCATCCTTCTATCCAATCAAGTTGACACTTAATATTAACCATCACAGTCCCAAACATTTCCAGGTGTATTCTACTTGAGTTCAGTTCAGGGGGCGTTTACTTCCCTAAAGAAGCTCATATGAACCTAAGTGATGCTCCAAAGAGTGGAAGGTAGCCCTGGTGATAGAGGCATGGGTACGGGTGGAGGTCCGAGACAGGCTGAATGTGGTGATTTTTGCCAATATTGGGATGATTTCCCTATAGCCTCCCTGCTAGCTGATCACAAGGGAGTAGAAGACATGGATCAAAAATGGCCCCCAAACCCACAAGCACTCATTTCTACCTCATCATCTTATAAGAGCATCTGCAGTCCCTGGGTCGTGACAGGCACATAGTCATCACCAGTATGAGAAGATGTGTTGGCATGGGTTATAGTAAATCAAAGAAAAATTGCACCAGATGGAGTTAGTCAAGGAAGGCTATTCAAGATGATTGCAGTAGAGGAGAGGGATTGAACTCAACTCCACTAAAACAAGAGGGGGAGCATTTTTAAAGCTCTGGGTGAGCTAGTGGAAAAGTACTAGAGTATGTTAGGGAGTAGGTTGGTCAATGTAATTAGGCCATCAGTGTTTCCTAGTTGGTCTTTACTGAAGTTAGGTTCTTAGTCTTCTGCAAAGTCTAGGAGATAGGGGCACTGTCTTTCTTGATAATTACATTTCAAAGGATGGCTCCCAGATCCTTAAGAAAGATATTCTGGCCGGGCGCAGTGGCTCAAGCCTGTAATCCCAGCACTTTGGGAGGCCGAGACGGGTGGATCACGAGGTCAGGAGATCGAGACCATCCTGGATCACACCGTGAAACCCCGTCTCTACTAAAAAATACAAAAAACTAGCCGGGCGAGGTGGCGGGCGCCTGTAGTCCCAGCTACTCGGGAGGCTGAGGCAGGAGAATGGCATAAACCCAGGAGGCGGAGCTTGCAGTGAGCTGAGATCCAGCCACTGCACTCCAGCCTGGGTGATAGAGCGAGACTCCATCTCAAAAAAAAAAAAAAAAAAAAAAAAGAAAGAAAGATATTCCTGGGTTACAAAAGTGGCAAGAGGCTAGGAGAAGATGTACATCTCAAAGGATCAGAAATAATTTACAATTGCAAGTTTTCTAAAATAAATGCTCGAAGAAAGGGATGTCAGAGAAAGCTATCTAAAGTTTGTCACGCTGAGGGGAACATTACGACCGTCTTTCAAAAGCCAACCACTAAGTGGAAAATTTCCATTTGGATTTCTGGTTATGACGCATTACCAGCCAGGTTATTTGTGTTACTTAAAACCAAAAAAGATACTCAAAGGTCCTAAGCCATGCCCTTTTAAAAATCACTTTCATTCATTAATGGAGCCTCTTTACCTAAAAGTGAAAGACTCAAGTAGCAAAATATTAGAATTCAACTAAAAGCCTTTTCTCCAAGCTGCTACTGGGTTGGTAAAAGCTCCAAATAAGGCAAATGTATCCTCTGTTCTATAGACAATGGTATTTAAGGTCTCTCATTTTCTGCTTTCCATGATTCGTGTGTATGAGCGGAGGTAGTTTAGGATCTAGGGTGATATTATTGAACTGTTTAAGGCACGGGATTTGAGATCCTGGCTCTGCAATTTATAAAGCTCTGTTCTCTTGGGCATGTATTTAGCCTCCCTTAGCCTCAGTTACCTAATGCATACAATGGGTGTGAGTCTGACTACTTCTTAGGGAAGCTATAAGGGTAAAATGACATAGTGCTTATTAGAATCTTAGCACAGTACTTGGTATATAGTCAGGGCCAACAAATGGTAATAACTATTAATATGATATAATGTCTTTATGGGGCTTCAAAAGAGAATTTTAGTATAAAAATGTTTTAAATGGTAAGTGCTGTTTCAAGTGTATTATTTGCCTTATTAGAAGTAATATACTTTCCATTATTTCTGTTCAGTCGTGATTGGCTTATATAATTAATACAATTATTCAGGGAACAATTATTCTGGTTGGCATTATCCAAATGTTGTCTCTTTCCAGCTTAATGAAGCTTAATTAGGTGGGCAGGGTAATAAAAACACAGGGTTGCCCACTCAGTGTTGTCACTTGTTAACAAGGTTTAGGGTTGACTGTCAGAGGAAATGACATTCAGATCCTGCTGACTGAGCAGAACCACTTTGAGCAAGAGAAGTTCCTATGCCCCACAGCTCAAGGCTCCTTGGGATCCACTCCAGGATCCTAAGGCTCCGGATGAAAGAACATCCAAAAGACCTCTGCAGAGCTCAGAATTCTTTTCTTGGAGGCCCCAAACAGGCTAGCTTCAGCTGTTCTCTCCATGCCTCCTCCGGGACCCCCAGATTTGTTTTTTTCCAAGCGGTGAGTGTGGGAGCTGGGAGCCCCGTAAGTGGGAGGCAGCCTCTGGGCTATCTGACCACCCAGTGGAGTGGGAAGAAGTGAAGGAGGATGGGTGATCTGGAAGAGATCTAGAAAGGGCGCCATGTCACATTAGAGTTAATCCTTTTGGTGTAAGCATCCAAGGTCCCAATCTCTGCTGACAGCTATGGCCCAGTGTGAGGTACTTGATGACGGATCCGAGTTTCTCCATGGTGACACGTGTGTGGAAGGTGGGGTGTGGATGTGTGCATGTGTATGCATGTGCAGGTGTGCGAGAGGGAGCTTGGGCTTTTCCTAGAGCCCCTCATCCCCAAACACGAGGTCATACTACTAGGTGATTTTATTTATTTACTTATTAATATTTATTTATTCTTAGACTAGTCAAGTGCGGTAATGAGAAGAGGGGAAAGCGTAGAACAAGCAGTTTGATCTGTAACTGACTGTGAACAATCAGTTGGGATAACTCACTACCTTTGGATCAGCCAGTAGGTGATTTTAGATGGTCAAGAGACAAGAGCTTATCATTAAGTCACATCATGAGAAAGTTGTTTGTTTTTCTGTTTTATTTCAGTGCTTCTGATTGTCAGGGAAAAATGGGAATTACTTTGGTAGTAAGATGTTTTTGACTTTCTAAAGTTTTCCTACTCTTTATTAAAAAGATTAATTGAGGCCACTTAAAGAAAGATGTTAACTCAGTAATAGCACAGGTGAGGGCATGGCTGGGGCAAAAATCATGATGTAGGCCAGGCGTGGTGGCTTACGCCTGTAATGCCAGCACTTTGGGAGGCTGAGTTGGGCGTATCACAAGGTCAGGAGTTCGAGACCAGCTTGGTCAACATGGTGAAACCCCATCTCTACTAAGCCAGGTGTGGTGGTGCATGTCTGTAATCCCAGCTACTCAGGAGGCTGAGGCAGGAGAATCACTTGAACCTGGAAGGCGGAGGTTGCAGTGAGCTGAGATCGTGCCATTGCACTCCAGCCTGGCAACAGAGCAAGACTCTGTCTCAAAAAAATAAAAATAAAAATTCATGATGCGGGATGCACCTGACAAGGCAGACCCACCATCTTGGCTCCAATACACGGTTAGAATGAGAGTGCAGAGTTTTCAGGGGGCTTCATATGTTTACCTTCCTCTGACCACTTTTCTCTCAGGTAGCTAAAAGCGGGCCGCTTGAGGGAGGTATGTGATAAGAAGGGGGAGATATCCCTGAAAAACTGTCCAGAAAGAGTAGACACCAACTTTTCTCTAGAATATACAAGATTTTTCCCCCAGGTCAGCAGCCCCTGCCACATAACTGTGATGGGAAAAGCTAATCAGGTATAGCTTATTATTATATATGTGAAGCACTTGGGGGATGTTTGCTGGGATGTGCTCTGAGGTGCTCTTCACTAGGTGAGATTCTTGAAGTTGAATTTTCTTGGTCATGTTTCAGAGTTGCTCAGTTTTTCAGGGCAAGGCAAAAGCAAGGGATGTTGCCCGGACTTATGTAACTGTGTTATTTCCTCTTCTGTCCTTCAGCTCTGAAAATCCAGTGTAGTTCAAGTGCATATCAAATCCTGGATCAAATTGAAGACTACATACTGGTATGTCTTAGGAATTTACAAGTCAGGGTAGATACTGGCCACCTCTATGTGTGGAGGCAGGCCTGGGAGAGAAGCACTACAAGGGAACTCTTGCCATTAAAGTCCTAAGAGTCACTGCACCCAGTAAACTCGTGAGAAAAATTTGCAGCATTGCATATTATGTCTCTGCTACAGGTGAAAAAGTCCCAACAAAACTGGAAATTCTTTGATTTTGACTATTCAGGAGGCTGAGGCAGGAGGATTGCTTGAGCCTAGGAGTTTGAGACCAGCCTGGGCAATACAGGGAGACCCATGAAAAAATATTAGCCTATGTAAGGTTTGGATACACATCTGCTAAAGAATTGCACATGTTTGTTTTGGCTGATAAAGAATATATATCTATTTTTCATCCCCAGACCTTTATAAGCAGATGGGACATCTCTTAAGACGTTCCTTCTTGGGGATGAGGAAGAGAAAAGAGAGAAAGGGACAACAAGCCTTGGAAAAACTGCAACAGGCAAAATATGTCTGTTTTTCCCACATTCTCTTTCCAAATCGTGTCCCCTAATTTCAGCATCCTTCTCGTTTCCAGCCACTCAACCCAATCTTCTCCCAGTGCTTGACATTCCTCCTAAAATAGAAGAAATCCGTTTGTGAACTCTTTCCAGTGAGGTACTCCCCGGGTGTTTCCCTTGTAAGGTGTCATTATTTTAAAAGAGGATCAATCCCTAGAAAAGACAATGAAATTAACTATATGAAAGTATTGAAATTCATTACACCTGGGACAAAAGGTGGGGTGAATGTGAGCTGAAGGTGGTAGAGATTTTCAGGGCTCCTGTGCTTGATCCATCCATGGGGCAGATGCAGTGGACGGGGGCTAGTCCTGGCTCTCCTGCCACCAGAGCCTGATTCTTTCTCAGCTCACACTAGCTGTGGTGTGACTGAACCACTTCACTCTGCTCCAGTTTCCTCAGATGGAAAGTCACAGAAATAATAATTGTGTGACTTAGAAAAAGACTAAATAAACCAGTTCTGCTGGAAGCCAATCTAACCAGCTGTAAAATAATGTGAGATGCATGTGCATTAGTTGTAGGCGGTTCCCTCCAGACATTGCCCAAATAGTATCTGTGGTATTTTTGTATATTTTAAATATGAAATATGTTCAGAGAGAGTACCATGGTAACCTACATAGAAAATCCCAGGAAAAGCACCACACTCTTAACTCTGAAACTTGTTTTGCACAGGGCTCTGGCTACATGAGTGTTTCTCAATTGAAATGAATCACAATTAATTTGTTTGAATCTGGTTGACAAATACAAGCAGATGATGTTTTTCTTGCAGAGTGTATCAAAGTGAATCCGGAGTGATAGCTTTCAAATGCCAGTTTCCACGTAAATGAGAGGCAGAAATTCTGACCCCTGTGCTGGGAGAAGGCTGTGACCTATCCACAGTTGTTGGAAGGGCACTCATTTTTCATGTGGGGATGCGCCTGTTTAGTCACTGTCCTGACAAGATGTTGTTCTTCAGAGTTACCGGGTCATTATACTCTTTTAGCTTTGTCAGAAGGGCTAAGTAGCTGCAGAGCCCAAGTTTGTGTCTCCCCTCCCAGCTTGGCAGTACACGTGGGATTTGTTAGCCATGGCAGCACAGGTGAGTGTGTGCCAGTGACTGACTCATTAATCTGCCTATGTCTCCAGGTGCCATGAAGCAGTGGTCTCTGCCCTGAATGCAGGGTGTGCACTCAGCAGCAAATGGGGAACCAATTTAAGAGCTGTTTCTTGGGGATGCCAGTCCCTCGGGACCTCAGGGTTCCCTGGACAAACTTGAGGATGTGCCCTGTCATGTCCAATGAGTTGGTGAATCTATCTCCAGATGGCTCCCTTTCTGGCTGAATTGGCTATTTCTCCCCTAATTAAACACTTGTGGTTTTCCTCCCTGGGGAAAAGGGAAATGGTCACCTATTGGCTGGAAGGAAAGAAGCTTGCTGCAGCCCACAAAGAGGTCTGTGGTACTGCTGTCCCTATTACAGGACCAGAGAGAAGCTCTTTTAATTTAATTCCTGGAGTGATTAACAACCAACTGCTCTGTAGGTCAGCTTAAAGTCCTATCCTTGTTCTGTACCTGCGTTTTGATTCATTCTGTCCTGTCACACTCTTCTCATTAAATGTAGGGAGCCTAGACATTGATATTTTCATGGCATCTTTGGGCTGCATGGAAGGGGTGACTCAACCTGTTCCCTTCAGACCATCTGAAACCACTGAGGATTAAAACTATAAAAACTGTAAACATCCTCTCATTTTCCTTTTTCCTGGGGAAAATGAGTGAGTAGTGGTCCCTGGCAGGGGTGTACCATCACGCAGCTAAGAGGAGAGAGCATTAAGTCAGGTGGCACTGAGGACCAAGGTTTTCCAGTTTGGTGGCAGATGTAAGTTTCATCAAACATGTTAGGGCAAGGCTGGTTTACAACAAAATTTTGAGATTGGCAAATATATTCCCTAAAACACTTTGTTCTCCTTTCTGCATTTGCTTCCTTTATGTGGCTTCCTTCTCACACTCTCCCTGTCCTGTGCTTTTGCTTGGACCCTCACCCATGCCAGCATCTCATTGAGAGCTCTAGATCAACTTGTCCTCTAGGGTCTCAGTCAAATCCAGCTGTCCTTTGGGGCCTCATTAGTGACTGGTTTCTGGTTAATGGAATACATTACTCTTGTTGCCACGTTAAATTTGTATGGGACAGGTGATATTTTGCATTTTAAGAAGGATCACTGTTATTTTATCTTATGGAAGTAGCACACAGTAAGAACATAGATTTTGGGACAAGCCTTTAGAAGGGAATTTTAAAGTAATGCTCAACACCTTCCGAAGAGGGAAGTGTCTGTTCTCTTTTGTGAAGACCTGTGTGTCCTTTTAAACAAGACATCCTTAGCTTCCTTTCAGTCTTAGTTCAGGACACAGAAAGAAAACTGGAAGCTCTTAGAGGTCGGTTTTCCTTTTGATATATCAAGAGTTACTCTCCACTCTTTGGAGAGCAGCTTTTCCTGTCACAGATATTAAACCCCTTTCATGGTCCTTTACATTCTAATCAGGTGGTTTGAGCGAAGAGTAGGAGCCTTAAGGGGTACAGCCATCTGAATGCTAAGAAGCCCTTGGAAGCTACCCACACTATCTTCATGGGGAGCACTCCCTCTGCCACAGCCTGGAGCCCGTGCTCACTTCTCCAATTCCCAACTGCCATTCCCATTTCATTCCCTCCCTTACCTCACGCCAGACTCATTGTCTCAAAGTCCAGTTCCAATTTTTTCCTGTCCCAGCTCAGAGGGCTTTCCTGGCTGTCTGTCCAAACCGAACAAATGCTTCACCCTGACCTCTCGGATCCTCCATGGTAATGATCTGGGCAGCCATCTCTCACACTGCGTTTGCTACATGCCAGGCATGGTTCTGAACACTTTACACATATTAACCCATTTCATTCTTACAACCCTATGATGCAGGCACTATTACTGACCCTGTTTTATAGCTGAAGAAACTGAGGTACATAGAATTTACTCTTAAGGCCACAAAGCTAGCAAGAGGCAGAGTGGGGATTTGAAACTGAGCAATGTGGCCCTGGGAATTCCCACTGTGATACCAGCCCCTGCTTCTCTAAGCTGGGCCCCGTTCCTCTCCACCCTCTTTTGTTGCTGCTCATTGTGCACCCAGGGAACCAAATGGCTCACTATTCCCAGAATACCTCCCCTGCTTCCTGATTCACATGTTGGCTTTTCTTTTTTATTCACCATGTTCTCCCCAGCTCATGCTCTCAAACACCAGCTCCTCCATGAACCCTGATGATACTGAGATAAAGCAGGGACCCCTCTTAGGGACCTGCAGCTCCCCACCACCTGCCCTGCTCCTTGCCAAGCATGGAACTAAATACAAATATTGAGTTCCTTCAAGAGAAATTCCAGGCACCCAGCTAGCTTTGAGAATCAAACAAGAACTTGATAAGCAAGAAGGTAATCATAGCTTAAAACAATAGGCAAGGAAATTTGAGTGAAGAAATGTTTGGTTCCCCACAGAAACTAAAGATAACATCTTAACACGTGTCCCTGAATTGTTTTTTCAGAAACCTGGACACCCACTAAATGTTCTGTAGACCTCAGACAAGGGGGAGCTGAGACTGAACTCCGACTGCCATTCTTTGGTCTAAATTTCTTCCTGGGGGGCCTGGAGGAGGCCATCCATGCCCATGAGCCAGAACTAACATTATTTTTTTGCTGATCCCAACTTTTTAGACAAAGTTGTGCCTCCTTAACCAATTGCAAGTTGGAACATCTTTGAATCCACCTCTGACCTGTGGGTCCCTGCTTCAAGATGTCCTGCCTTTAGAGATCACACCAAAGTATAGCCTTCGTGTATTAATTTATGACTTTACCTGAAAGCTCTTCCTCTTCATCTTTAAACACGATTGCCTGTAAGCCCTCTGAGAGTTTCATTCTTAAGCATTAGCTACATAATTCTCTTGCTTGGCACCCTGCAATAAATGCCTCATTTCTCTTACTGCAATCCGATGTCAGTGTTTGACTTTGCTGTGCTGGGCCAGTAGACCCAAGTTTGGTCTGGTAACAACACCATCACAGTTACTTCTTAGGAGACCCTCAGTCCTCTCAGCTGATAGTCATTTGCATGTTTACCAATCATTCTTTATTTAGATTTTAGGCACCTGGAGAGCGAGGATTTTTTTTTTTTTTTTTTTTTTTTTTTTTTTTTTGAGACAGAGTCTTGCTCTGTTGCCCAGGCTGGAGTGCAGTGGCACAATCTTGGCTCATTCTAACCTCCACCTCCCGGGTTCAAGCGATTCTCCCGCCTCAGCCTTCTGAGTAGCTGGGATTACAGGTGCCCACCACCACACCTGGCTAATTTTGTATTTTTAGTAGAGATGGGGTTTCACCATGTTGGCCAGGCTGGTCTCAAACTCCAGACCTCAGGTGATCTGCCCACCTTGGCCTCCCAAAGTGCTCAGATTATAGGCATGAGCCACTGTGCCTGGCCAGATTGTGTTCTTCTTAATCACCTTGATGTACCCAGTGTCTTGTGGCCTATCAAAAGATAATTTTTGTATTGAATAAACATTTACTATGACAATTGTAAAGTGTGTAATTTGTGACTGGCAACTCATATCCTGCATGGTTATTTTGTCTGTGTAAAATATTTTATGTTTCTTAGGTGACTGCCATGCTATTTGTCTCTCCTTGCTGCGACGCAAATTAGCTCACTTCACTCCTTGGAAGGACAACTTGTAAGGGCTAAACAGTCTACTGGTTTGTCTTTTACTTAATGAAAAAGGTGTAGGAACAAAAATACCCTCCACGCTCCTGCAGGTTCAAGTCTGCTAAACAAACACAATAGATTAACAGGAGAAAAAGCATACACATTTATTAATATGCACATGGACACAGGAGTCCCACAAATATGAGACTCAAAGAAGGGCCAGATAGCTGAGGCTTAAATAGCACCCTCTTCATCAAGGACAGGGAAATGGGGGTGTAGACAATTTTGAGGCATGGCAAATGATTTTCAGGGGAATCAAATGAGCCCAAAGAGCAGACAGTAGTTTGCAAATGATCCCCTTTGAAAGCTGAACAGAACAAGTTGTGGGAAGGTTTGGGGCACTGTGAACAAAGGTTATCTTATTATGCATGGAAAATCATTTCAGTAATCTCTCAGAACTGCCTACAGAAGAATAGATGGAAAGTCTGTATGGGTGTGGTGATGACTTTTAGTCTCTCCTCTTTTCCAGTAGTTAATCTTTCCTGGTTATTTGATGGGATTTCTGGGAATGGAGTCTTAAGACAATTGTATTTTTTTTGTTTTTGTTTATTTTTTATTTTTATGATTGATTTATTTTTTTGAGACAGGGTTTTGCTCTGTCACCCAGGCTGGAGTGCAGGGCGCCATCTTGGTTCACTGCAGCCTCTGCCCCCTGAGTTCAAGTGATTCTCCTGCCTCAACTTCCCAAGTAGCTGGGATCACAAGCCTGCGCCACCATACCCGGCTAATTTTTGTATTGTTAGTAGAGATGGGGTTTTGCCATGTTGGCTAGGCTGGTCTCGAACTCCTGGCCTCAAGTGATCTGCCCGCCTCAGCCTCCCAAAGTGCTAGGATTACAGGGGTGAGCTACTGTGCCTGGTCTGTTTTTTAAAAAAACTTTTAGGTTCGGGGGTACAAGTGAAGGTTTGTTACATAGGTAAACTCATGTCACAGGGTTTGTTGTACAGATTATTTCACCACCCAGGTACTAAGCCTGGTACCTAATTGTTATCTTTTCTGCTCCTCTCCCTCCTCCCACTCTCCACCCTCAAGTAGACCCCAGTGTCTGTTGTTTCCTTCTTTGTGTTCATATCTTTTCATCATTTAGCTCCTACTTGTAAGTGAGAACATGTGGTATTTGATATTCTTGCATTTCTTTGGGAAGAAGTTTTCCCCAGTCAGATGAGGGAACCTCCAGAGAGAACCCCTCTTGTGCTTGGTGATGATGGGGAAGGGGCTCAAGGAGAAACAAAGCGAAGGCTTCTAAGGCCTTCCAGTTTCCTTTAATCCAAAAGTGTTCAGCATGCCAGAGTGCTGTACTTTGGGGTATTGTTTTCTGTGCCCCAGCACTGGCAGACGTAGGTGTTCTGAACTCCCGTTTTCACTGCCCCTTGGGGCACAGGTTTGGCTGTTGTCCTGAGGTCTTTGTAGCAGGGGCTGCAGCTGGGAGTGCTGACCACACAGGGCCAGAGGTCTGGCTGTGCTAGCATTGCTCGCTGGTAACACCAGCAACCAAAGGGCAGGCTGCAGAGGGGTCAGCCTAACACCTGGTCAGGCCAAACAGAAGGCGCTAGGATGGCTGTGCTGGTTGTGAAGCTGATATTGACAAGGATCACTAAGTAAAATGGCCAGAAATGATCAAGACCAGTGATTTTACCTCTTGTCACTCTGAAGGACTTTGTGAATTTTTTTTTCTGAGAGGTTTTTCTCATGTGTAAAATTATATTATTAAGTATGCTTAACATGTTTCTTAATCTTTTGTTGATCAGAAGTCTGTATTACCACAACCAGAGGCTCAGATAAGTAGGAGTAAACCCCTGTTACCCCAGGGAGGAGGGATAATGCCAGCAAAAGACATATGTACTTTGACCAATGTGGTTTTATTGAGAAGAATGTACCATTTCTTTCAAGTTTTGAGAAATAATGAAAGGCTCTAACCCCTCACTTATAGGCCACAGGCCAAAGTAGAGAGAAGGTTTGCCAGTCTTTGGGGCCTGTCCCAAGACCAAGTCAAGTGAACTTCTTGACTGTGCTCTACCTTCACCGGGGTGTGTGCCTTTTCTGTCTGAATGTGTCAGTACTGGAGGGTTATCATGGGGCAGGAGTTCTGTGGGTCCACTCAGATTTCCTGCTGTACATCAGCATGTAGGCAGGACATAAGGACACTCATAAAGGGTACCTTCAGTAGAATCTGCGCACCTCTTTTTCTCATCATTTTGTGTCTGGTGATCGTAGCAACTTAGAGATTTCTGTGAAGAGAGCTTCAGTAGTCTGTTCTGTGAGAAGGAAGATGACCCTTATCTCACGGAGTGTGTTGAAGTTCTTACATCCCACTGAGGTACGCAAGAAGGACTTAATATTTTATATTTTTGAATAAAGAGAAGTAGTTATTGTCAGGAAAAGCAATAGGATAAAACTAATGGGGTTAGAAAATGTCATTGGTGTTATCGTGTTGAGTCCTCTGGCCATGCCAGGGCTCGAAGAAAGGAAATAATCAGATGTAATAATTGTGGGCTCTGGGAAACTGAGAGGACTTGGGGACTGGCTAGATAAGGAGGCTTGAAGAGTGAGGAAGTCAAAGAAAGAAGACAATCGAATGTCAAATCTGATTACAAAATGCAAATGGTGGAACTGTTGACTTGTAGCTGTGGGGTGGGAAGACTGGTGCCTGATGGGAAGGAGTGGATGTCCTCTCAGGGAGAGAGTGGGAGAAAATAGATTTTCCCTCAGAATTAATTTCCTTCCTTCCTTCCTTCCTTCCTTCCTTCCTTCCTTCCTTCCTCCTTCCTTCCGTTCCTTCCTTCCTTCTTCCTTCCCTCCTTCCCTTCCTCCCCCTCCCTCCCTCCCTCCCTCCCTCCTTCCTTCCTTCCTTCTTTTCCTTTTTCTTTTTCTTTTCTTTCTTTTTTTTTGAGACAGAGTCTACACTCTGTTGCCCAGGCTGGAGTGCAGTGGTGTGATCTCGGCTCCCTGCAACCTCTGCCTCCCAGGTTCAAGCGATTCTCCTGCCTCAGCTTCCCAAGTATGTGGGGCTACAGGCATGCACCACCACGCCCAGCTAAATTTTGTATTTTTAGTAGAGATGAGGTTTTGCCCTGTTGACCAGGCTGGTTGAACTCCTGACCTCAAGTGATCTGCTAGCCTCAGCCTCCCAAAGTGCTAGGATTACAGGTGTGAGCCACCGTGCCCAGTCGGGTGCACTAAAATTTCAGACTTCACTTATAATCTCATTATAATGAAGAATTTTTATTATCTATATTTACTTTGTAGCAGGAATAGGAAATCACACAAGTACATTGAAGTATTTTATTTTTTTTTTGAGATGAAGTCGCGCTCTTGTCGCCCAGGCTGGAGTGCAATGACACAATCTCCTGGGTTCACTGCAACCTCCGCCTCCTGGGTTCAAGTTATCTCCTCCCTCAGCCTCCCGAGTAGCTGGGATTACAGGCACCTGCCACCATGCTTGGCTAATTTTATGTTTTAGTAGAGATGGGTTTACCGTATTGGCCAGGCTGTTCTCGAACTCCTGACCTCAGGTTATCTGCCTGCCTCGGCCTCCCAAAACGTTGGGATTACAGGCATGACCCACTGTGCCTGGTCGGTTCCTTGATTTAAAAATAGTTTAGGTTAGACTTCAGATGGAAAAGTCAAGCAGTTGAAGGACAGAGGCATAGCTATAACCATATTGGTAATTGTGAGTATATGCGATATTTCCCCTGCCTTCTCCTTTTCCCTGGGGTAGAAGGGTGGGTAGGTCTTCAACTGGCCATGTCTGTGTCTGGGAAGGTGCTATTCCTGAGTGTCATAGTGTGTTCCTCTGCATCTCTGGACAAAGCACACGGCAGCTTCTCCCTTGAAGGGATGTGAACCAATTATCATCATGGGTAATCAGCTGACATCCAAGCATGGCAGGCAGCCTACAAGCTGCATTTCTTTGTGAAGCTGGGGAGGGATCTTGCTACTGCATCATTTGCTGACTGTGAATCAGCCACTGGGAAAAAAATGAAAGGTGTCAGAAGCAGATACTCAGAGCTGATTGTTGTAGGCCTGAGATCCTTCAAATTTTGGGAAGGGGGTAGTGATGAGCACGAATCGTGATGAAAGCTTGGAGTTCCTCCCAGTGGAAGAAAGGCATGTTTGAAAACATACACATCTCACACATTGCATATATTTTCATGGGGTTTGGTCATGGATTCCAGTGTAAGATCCTATTATGTAGGAACCTTTCTGGAACTGTGTATTCTTATTAGCTTTCAGAGGGCAGAAATGCTTTGTAAATCTCCATTCAGCTAAAATCAGTATGTTTTCTTTTTCTTTTTCCCTTTAAATAAACTTTATTTTTTTACAACAGTTTTAGGTTCATAGCAAAAGTGAGCGAAATACAGAGTTCCCATATTTTCCCTGTCCCCCTACCTGCCCTCAAATGCACAACCTCTCCCACTACCAACATCCCCCACCAGAGTGGTACATTTTTACAACTGATGAACCTACATTGATACATCATTACCCAAAGTCCATAGTTTACATTAGGGTTCACTCTTGGTATTGTACATTTTATGGGTTTTGACACATGTAAATGACATGTATTCATGATTTGAGTATCATATAGAATAGTTTCACTGCCCTAAAAATCCTCTGTGCCCTTCCTATTCATTCCTACTCCTCTTAGCAACCTCTAGCAATCACTCACCTTTTTATTGTCTGCACAGTTTTGCCTTTTCTGTATATACAGTTGTAAGTATACAGATATAACTATATCTGAAAAGGCGGTAATAAATATGTATCTAAGTTTCCTCCAGGCCTTCTATGCCTTGATAGTTCTTTTCTTTTTAGCACTGTAAATATTCAATTGTCTGGATGTCCCACAGTTTATTATCCATTCACTTATGAAGGGCATCTTGGTTGCTTCCAGTTTTGGCAATTGTGAATAAAGTTGCTATAAACATCCATGTGCAGATTTTTGTGTGGACATAAGTTTTCAACTCATTTGGGTAAATACTAAGGATTGCAATTGCTGGACTGTATGATAAGAAATATTTAGTTTTGTAAGAAGCTGTCAAACTGTGTTGCAAATGTCTATACCCTTTTGCATTCCTACCAGCCATGATTGAAGAGTTCCTGTTGCTCCACGCATTTGGTGTTGTCAGGATTCTGGATTTTGGCCATGCTAATAGGTGTGTAGTGGTATCTCATTGTTTCAATTTGTAGTTTTCTGATGACATGTGAAGCAGAGCATCTTTTCTTGTGCTTTTTTTCCATCTGTGTATCTTTCCATCTGTATTTCCATCTTTGGTAATACAGCTAGCTGTTCAGATCTTCTGCTGATTTTTAAATTGGGTTCTTCTTCTTTTTTTTTGTGGGGGGGGGGGGACAGAATCTCGCTCTGTCACCCAGGCTGGAGAGTAGTGGCATGATTGGGCTCACTGCACCTCCACCTCCTGTGTTCAAGCGATTCCTCGCCTCTGCTCCCAAGTAGCTGGGACTCCAGGCACATGCCACCATACCTAGTTAATTTTTGTATTTTTAGTAGAGATGTGGTTTCACCATTTTGGCCAGGATGGTCTTTATCTCTTGACTCATGATCTACACTCTCGGCCTCCTAAAGTTCTGGGATTACAGGCGTGAGCCACCGCATTCGGCCTGGTTCTTCATTTTCTTACTGTTGAGTTTTAAGAGTTATTGGTGTATTTTGGATAACAACTTTTTATCAAATACGTCTTTTGCAAACATTTTCTGCCAGTCTGTAGCTGGTATTCTAATATCTTGATACTGTTTTCAGCAGAATAGAAGTTTTTACTTTTAATGAATTCCAGCTTATCAATTATTTCTTTCATAGATCATGCCCTGGTATTACATCTAAAAAGTCATAACTATATCTCAGGTCATTTAGATGTTATAGCTATCTTTAGGAGTTTTGTAGTTTTGTGCTTTACATTTAGGCCTATGATCTGAATTTTGAGTTAATTTTTGTGGAGGGTGTAAAGTCTATCTAGATTCATTTTTTCACATGTAGATGTCCAGTTGTTTCATATATTAACAAGCTTTATCCATTGTACTGCCTTGCTCCTTTGTGAAAGATCAATTGACTATATTATATGTCAGTTGATTTCTGGCTCTCTATCTGTTTCATCGATCTATTTGCTATTCTTTTTCAATAACACACTGTCTTGGTTACTGTAGCTTTACAGTAAGTCTTGAAGTTGGGTAGTGTCAGTCATCAAACTTTGTTCTTTTTTCAGTAATGTTGGCTATTCTAGTTCTCTTGTCCCTCCAAATAAAGTTAGAATCAGTTTGTTGATACCTATAAAATAACTTCACGGGATGTTGGTTGGAATTGTGCTGAATCTATAGATTAAGTTGGAAAGAACTGATGTCTTAACAATATTGAGATTCCCTATCCATAAACATGCAATATCTCTACATTTATTTAGTTCTTTGACTTCTTTCACCAGAGTTTTGTAGTTTTCCTCATAGATCTTATATAAATTTTGTAGGTTTAGACCTAAAGTATTTCATTTTGGGGGTGGTGCTAATATAAATGATATTGTAAATTAACTTCAAATTCTACTTGTTTATTTCTGGTATATAGAAAAGTGATTGGCTTTTGTATGTTAGCTTGTATCTTGCAATCTTGCTGTAATTGTTTATTAGTTGAAGGAGTTTTAAAAATCAATTATTTCAGAGTCTATGTAGACAATAATGTCGAAGTCATGTGAACAAAGACAGTGTATTCTTCCTTCCCAATGTGCATACTTTTATTTTCTCATCTTATTGCATTAGCTAGGATGTTCTCGTTTATATTGAAAAGAAGTGGTGAGAGGGAACATCATTGCCTTATTCCTGCTTTTTGTGGGAAAGCTTTTAATTTGTTACCATTAAGTGTGATGTTAGCTGTAGGTTTTTTTTGTAAATGTTCTTTATCAAGTTGAGGAAGTTTCCTCTATCACTATTCCCTCACACTTTTTATTATGAATCGATGTTAGATTTTGTCAAATTTTTTTGCACCTGTTGATATGATATGTGATTTTCTCCTTTAGCCTGTTGATATGATATATGATGGATTACATTATTTAATTATCAAACATTGCACTAGCCTTGCATACCTAGGATAAATGCCACTTAGTTGTAACATGTAGTTCTTTTTATACTTGTTGGATTTGATTTGCTAATATTTGTTGAGGATTGCATCTATATTCATGAGAGATATTGATCGATAGTTTCTTTAAAGTCTTTTTGATTTTGCAATTAGGGTAATGCTGGCCTTTATTAACAATGAGTTAAGACATAGTCCCTCTCTTCTGTCTTCTGAAAGAGATTGTAGAGAATCAGTATAATTTTCTTCCTTAAATGTTTGGAGGAATTTACCAGTGAACCCATCTGGGCCTTGTGTGCTTTTTGTTTTGTAAGGTTATTAAAATTGATTCAATTCCTTTAATAGATAAAGACCTATTCAGATTGTTTCTTCTTGTGTGAGTTTTGGGCAGATTGTGTCTTTAAAAAATTAGCCTGTTTTGGCCGGACGCGGTGGCTCAAGCCTGTAATCCCAGCACTTTGGGAGGCCAGACAGGCGAATCACGAGGTCAGGAGATCGAGAGCATCTGGGCTAATACGGTGAAACCCCGTCTCTACTAAAAATACAGAAACAAAAACTAGCCGGGCGAGGTGGCGCCTGTAGTCCCAGCTACTAGGGAGGCTGAGGCAGGAGAATGTGTAAACCCGGAGGCGGAGCTTGCAGTGAGCTGAGATCAGGCCACTGCACTCCAGCCCGGGTGACAGAGTGAGACTCCATCTCAAAAAAAAAAAAAAATTAGCCTGTTTCATCTAGGTTATTAAATTTGCGGGCATAGAGTTGTTCATAATTTCCTTTATTATCGTTTCAATGTCCATGGGATCTGTACTGATGTCCTGTCTTCTTTTTTTTCTTTTCTTTCTTTTTTTTTCTAGGAAGTACAATATGGCCAAGAAATTTAATGCATTAAATTTGAAGGAACATAAGAAGTAATTAACAGATTTACATTAGAACACTTAGTACCCTCTTTCAGAAAGAAACAGATTCAGTAGGCATGGTATTTAAAAGGACAATTATAAACTTGAACTGCGTGATAAAAACAGGGTTATGTAAATATCATAATTATCTCATGTCAAGTGAACAAATCTCCAGGGACAAATTCACAAACAAAAAAAAGAAGAGAGATCTATACATCAAATCGACAATGGAAATCCTTAAATTCTATAGTTCTTTCTGCTGGCCTGATGACAAGAGCCTGGCCTGTTAAATTGTAGAAATTACAAGGCAGCAGAAATCATTTTTGATACTAGTGATTTGTGTCACCTCTTTTTTTCTTAGTTAGCCTGGCTAGAGGCTTATTCATTTTCATCTTTTCAAGGAAATAGCTTTTGGTTTCGTTGACATTCTCTATGATTTCCTGTTTTCAGTGTTATTGATTTTGCTCTATTTTTTATTCTTTCTTGGATTTAATTTGCTCTTTTTTTCTAGTTTCCTAAGGTATATAGCTTGATTATTATTTTATATCTTTTTTTTCCTTTTTAATACATGCATTCAATGCTGTAAATTTTCCTCTAAGTACTGCTTTCACTGCATACCACAAATTTTGATATGTTTTATTTCTATTTCACTTAGTTCCAAATATTTTTAAACTCTTGAGATTTATTCTTTGACCCATGCATTATTTGGAAGTGTGTTGCTTAATCTCCAAGTATTTGGGGATTCTGCAGCTTTCTATCATTGTTTTCTAGTTAAATTCCATTGTAGTTTTAAGAGCATACGATTGTATGATTTCTATTCCTTAAAATTTAAGGTGCGTTTTATGGTCCAGAATGTGGATATCTTGGTGTATGTTCCATGTGAGCTTGAGAAGAATCATATTCTTCTGTTGTTGGATGAAGTCGTCTACAGATGTTCATTATCTTCACTTTATTAATGGTGTCGTTGAGTTCAGCTATGTCTTTATTGATTTTTCTGCATTCTGGATCTGCCCATTTTTCTGATAGAGGGGTGTTGAAGTCTCCAACTGTAATCATGGATTTATCGATTTCTCCTCTTCCAGTGTGATAATTTAACCTTACATGTTTTGATACTCTGTTTTTAGGCAGACACACATGAAAGATTATTATGTCTTCCTGGAGAATTGACGCCTTTATCATTATGTAGTCCTTGTGCCTTAGTCAGCTCATGATGCCTTAACAAAATACCATAGGGCTGGGAACAGTGGCTCACACTTGTAATCCCAGCCCTTTGGGAGGTCAAGTTGAGTGGTTCACTTGAGGCCAGGAGTTTGAGACAAACCTGGGCAACATAGTGAGACCCTGCCTCTTCAAAAAGACAAAAAAATTAGCTGGATGTGGTGGGTGGCATGTGCCTGTAATTCCAGCTACTTGGGAGGCCAAGCTGGGAGACTGCTGGAGCCCAGCAGTAGTCTACAGTGAGCTGTGGTTGAGTCACTGCACTGTAGCCTGAGTGATGAAGCGAGAGCCTGTCTCAACAAAAACAAAAACTAAAACAAATAACAAAATACCCTTATGGACTGTGTGGCTGAAACAGCACACATTTTTTCTCAGTTCTGGAGGCTGGAAGTCTGATCAGGGAACCAGTATAATACATTTCCAGTGAGGCCTCTCTTCTTGGCTGAATGGCTGCCATCTTGCTGTGTGCTGACATGACCTCTTTGTGTGTGTAGAGAGAGAATGAGCTCTGGTGTCTCTTCTATAAATACTTATTCCATTAAAACAGGCACCCGTCCTTAAGACCTCATTTAGCTTTAATTACTTTCTTTATAGGCCTTATCTCTAAATACAGTCACATTGGGGTTAAGACTTCAAACAAATAAATTTTGGGGGGTTCAGTTCAGTCCACAGCACCCTCTTTATCCCTGATAAGTATCACTGTCTGGAGTCTGGTCTGTCTGAAATATAGCTACTCCAGTTTCTTTTTATTAGTGTTAGCATGATATGTCTTTCTCCATCCCGTTTACTTTTAATTATGTTATTTTTATTTAAGTGGGTTCCTTGTAGACACATAATGTTGGGTCTTGTTTTTAATCTACTTTGACAATATCATTTAATTGTTGTATTTCGACTATTGATGTTTAATTATTGATATTGTTGGATTAATCTACCATATTTGTTACTGCTTGCTATTAATTGCCCTTGCTGTTTGTTCCTATTTTTGTCTTCCAGTCTTTTTTCTGCCATTTGTAGTTTTAATTTAGCATTTTATGATTCCATTTTCTTTCTTAGCATATCGATTATACTTAATTTTTCACTTCTTTCGTGATTGCCTTAGAATTTGCAGTATACATTAACAATGAATCCAATCTACTTTCAATAACTCTATACCACTCCACAGGTAGTGCAAGTACCTTATGATAATAAAATATTCCTTATTCATCCCTCTTATCCCATTGCTGTCATTCACTTCACTTAAACATAATTTCTAATCATCAAGTGCATTGTTGCTGCTATTATTTTGAACAAACTGTTATCTGTTAGGTCAATTAAGAATAAGAAAAAGAAGTTTTTATTTTACTTTATTCCTTCTCTAATACTCTTGTTTTCTTTATATAACTCCTAGTTTGACTTATATAATTTTTTATAATATTAATATAATTTTATATTTTTCTACCTCTGAATAACTTTTAAAAACATGTCTTGTAAGGCAGGTCCACTGGCTATAAATTCCCTCAATTTTCTTCCTTCCTTCCCCTCCCTTCCCCTCCTTCCTCCCTTCCACTTCCCCCCCTTCCCTCCTTCCCCTTCCCCCCTCCCTTCCCCTTCCCTCCCTTCCCCTTCCCTCCCTCCTCCCTCCCCCCTCCCTCCTCCCTCCCTCCCTCCTTCCTTCCTTCCTCCGCCTTCCTCCTTCCTTCCTTCCTCCTCTCCTCCTTCCTCCTTCTCCTTTCTTTCTTTTTTTTCTTTCTTCTTTCTTCTCTGTCTTTCTCTCCTCTCTCCTTTTCTTGTCTTTTTTCTTTCTCTGTCAGCCAGGCTAGAGTGCAGTGGCACAATCATAGCTCACTGTAGCCTCAACCTCATGGGCTCAAGGGAATCTCCTATCTCAGCCTCTTGAGTATCTGGGACTATAGTTGAGCACCACCACTCCTGGCTAATTAAATTTTTTTTTTTTTTTTTTTTTGTAGAGACAGAGTCTCACTATGTTTCTCAGGCTGGTCTCAAACTCCTGGCCTCAAGTGATCCTCCTACTTCAGCCTCCAAAGTGCTGGGATTACAGTCATGAGCCACCACACACAGCCATTTTCTTTTTTTAATCTGAGAAAGTCTTTATTTCTTCTTCACTTTGAAGGATAATTTCACAGGATGGAGAATTCTAGGCTAGTGGGCTTTTCTTCTCAACACTTTAAATATTTCATTTCACTCTCTTTATACTTGCATGGTTTCTGAGGAGAAGCTGGATATAATTCTTATCTTTACTCCTCTATAGGTAAGGATTTTTTTCCTCTGGCTTCTTTCATCTTTTTTCTTACCTTTGATTTTCTGCAGCTGAAGATTACATGCCTAGGTGTAAATTTATTTTGGCACTTATTCAGTTTGGTGCTCTCTGAGGTATCGCTGAGGTTCATGAATTTGTGGTTTGGTATCCAACATTCTCAGTCATTATTCCTTCAAATGTTGCTTCTGTTCCTTCCTCTCTTTATTCTCCTTCTGATATTCCCATTATGTGTATGTTTCACCTTTTGTAGTTGTTCCACACTTCTTGGATATTCTGTTTTTTTGGGAAAAAAAGTTGTTTCTCATTGCTTTTCAGTTTTGGAAGTTTCTATTTATATATCCTCAAGCTCAGAGATTCTTCCTTCGGCTACATCCAGTCTACTAATGAGCCCATTGAAAGCATTCTTTATTTGTGTTACACTGTTTTATATTTAGCATTTCTTTTTTATTCTTTCTTAGCACTTCCATCTTTTTGCCTGTGTTACCCATCTGTTCCTGCATAGTGTCTACTATTTCCATTAAAACTCTTAGTGTATTAATCATAGCTGTCTTAAATTCACAGTCTGATAATTCTATGAGTCTGGTTCTGGTGCTTGTTCTGTCTCTTCAAACTGTTTTTTGCCTTTCAGTATGCCTTGTAATTTTTGTTGAAAGCTAGACATGATGTACCAGGTAAAAGGAACTCTGGTAAATAGGCCTTTAGTAATGTGGTGGTTGGTATTAAGGGAGGAAAAGTGGTCTCTAGTCCTATGATTGGGTCTCAGTCTTTAGTGAGCCTGTACTCCTGGGGTGTGAACTTCAAAAGTGCCTCTCAGTTTCCCCCACTCCGTAGTGGGACAATGTGGCTAGAGACAGCTGGAGTAGGTATTTCCCTCTCCACAGCTTGGTTAGCCTCACATAAAACCACAGTAGTTTAGGACTCGTAAAAGGTTCTCTTGAGGGCAGACCTTGTTAACAACAGAATGCTCTGGCGTATTTCAATGCTCTGTCATACTTTCTCTCTCTGTGCTGGAAGCACAAGGGATTTTTCTCTGATTCACTTTGAGAACCAGGAGGCAAGACTTACAAGAGTGTAGGACTCCCCCTGTAGTTTTAAACTCTCAGATTTGTCCACACTAAGCCCCTAGTGATTTGTCAGTTACAGTTCAGAGTTTTTTCTCTGCTACTGGTTCCTGTGGATATTTCTGCTGTGTTGTGTTTCTGCTCCAGTATTTTGATTCTCTGTACCCTCTCTCTCTATCCCTGCAATTTTGGGAGGCAGTAGATTGCCTGGTGACCTCACTTCTCTGATAGATCTGAGAGTTGTTTATTTCTCAGTTTGTTCAACTTTTTACTTGTTGTTTGAATGGAGTGGTGACTTTGAAGCTCCTTACGTGCTGGGCTAGAAACAGTGATGCTTTCTTCAAAGTGAAATCTGATTTTCCTCACTCATGTTCTTATAGGGTTTCTTTTGTTCATGAGGGGGACATGCCACTGGCAAGGATCATTTGAAAACTAGACCCTGCAGTTTCACGTGGTGTGAAACTCATTTTAAAGAGCCAGTTATCCAAGTCCTTCCTCTTCCTGAGTCCATGCCAGAGCTGGTTTGAGGGGTTCAGGGTCAAGGGCAGATGAATCTCAAAGAGAAGTCCTGCTGATGACATTGGTCAGTGAGAAGTCTACACAAGCTGCTTCCCATGATTCATAAAATAAACTGCTGAGTGAGAATCTAATTAAAAATGTTTTCAGTCTAAAAAGATGTAAATGAAGGGAATATATCTTCAAAGTCTCAAAAGTGTAGAGAGTGCAGGCAGGAACGAAGTTACTTACCAAATCCTGGTGAGCTCTTGAATTTTAAAACAGGTAAATTTGTATAAGTAAAAGGACGTACACTCTTCATGGTAGTAAACTTCTAGAACTGTTTTCCTATAAAAAGTGACATGATGGCAATGTGATTGTTGTGGATTATTATGGGAAACATTTAGAAGTTAGTGACAGGGTGGATAGACATATTCTCCCACAAATCTTCTTAATGTTATTGGCCTCTGATAAAAGCATATATTTGTGTTATGGGATCATCAAACCCCGGGCCACAGACCAGTATTATGAAGCCAGTCTGCACAGCAGGAGGTAAGCAGAGGGAGAGGGAGCATTTATCACCTGAGCTCCAGCCTCCTGCCAGATCAGCAGTGGTGTTAGTTTCTCACAGGAGAATGAACCCTGTTATGAACCGTGCATGTGAGGGATGTAGGTTGTAGTCTCCTTATGAGAATCAAATGCCTGATGAACTGAGATGGAACACTTTCATCTGGAAAACAACCCTACCTCCTCCCCCATCCATGGAAAAATTGTCTTCCATAGAAACTGGTCCGTGGTGCCAAAAAAGTTAGGGGTTGCTATGTTGTAGGACCAAAGGGTATGCATTTTATACACTCAACTCATCCTGATTCGTCTATTTTCCTTAGCTCTGATTCCTCACTTACTGTAGCAGTTGTGGTTGGGCTCCACCCAGATTCCCTCATTACTATTTATGTGCATACCAACCCTACAGCCTTCCAGATGCAAAACCTGTGACTCTTTCTTGAGGGTTTTCTCTGGCCCTTGTAGCCTGCTAAAATTGTGTACAGTGCAGTGCCTTGGAGTTACTACCTTCCAGAGAGCAGCCCTCAACTAATGGCTGGTGGGAATTGATAGATTAATACCCCAGGCTCCTAGCTCCTCAGGAAGGAGCCAGCTCTGAGGTGTGTTCTACACTGTCTCCCAAACAGAATAGAGCTCCATTTGTCCGCAGCTGTAACCTGCTCAATAACACCCCTGATCGTTTCTTTTCCTTCCTGGTCTCACTTCCCACCCACTACTGATGCTTTCTAGGATCATGTCCCAAATAAGCTACTTGCACTAAAATCCTTGGCTCAGTGTATGCCTCTAGGAGAACCCAGCTGAAGACACTGAATTTTTAAAAATTTAGTTGAATAGATAGGCTTTAAATTGCTTTAATCCTACTTAGAACATAGCGAAGTATAAAATGAATAAAAATAAAGCCATAGTATTGAGTTCTATCCAGCTTTTTTGTAGCTTTTAATTTTATAACTTTTCATTTCAATTTCAAACATAGAAAAGGTGCAAGAGCAGCACAAAAAATACCATATGCCATTCATCCAATTTTCCATATCCTTCATCCAGATGACCACATTTGCCTATTATTGTCTTCATCTGTTTTGCTGCTATACCAGAATACCTGAGACTGAGTAATTTATAATGAACAGAAATTTATTGGCTCACAGCTCTGGAGGCTGAGAAGTCCAAGGTCAAAGGACCAGCATCTGGCTAGGACCTTCTTTCTGAATCATCCCATGGCAGAAGACAAAAGGGCAAAAAGGCAAGAGAGTGTGCCTGCAGGTTCAAGTCCTTTTATAATTGCCATTAATCCATTCATGTGGGTGGAGCCCTTGTAACCTAAACACATCCCTGTAAGCCCTGCTTCCCATATTGCCTTAGGGATTAAGTTTCCAACACATGCTTTTTGTAAGACACACTCAAACTGCAGCATCTTTCTTCTGAATCTTTTGAGAGTGAGGTGCAGATATCATGCTCCTTTCTCCCTAAGTACTTCAGTATCT
>NC_044564.1:3041388-3048138 GCF_007565055.1 Rhinopithecus roxellana | reverse complement strand
AAGGCTTCTTTCCAGTATTTGTCTGAAGATATTTCCTTTTTCACCATAGCCCTCAATGAGCTCCCAGATATCGCTTTGCAGAATCCACGACAACAGTGTTAGCAAACTTTCCAAGAAGGAAGGTGGAACTCTGTGTGATGAAGTCACACATCAGAAAGCAGTCTCTCAGAAAGCTTCTCTCTAGTTATCTGAGGATATTTCCTTTTCACAATGGGCCCCAATGGGCTCCCAATATCACTTTCCGGATTCCACGAAAAGAGTGTTAGCAAACTGCTTCATGAGGACTAAGTTGTAACTCTGAGATGAATTCACAGACACAAAGAAGTTTCTCGGAAAGCTTCTCTCACTTTTGAACTGATGATATTTCCTTTATCAGCGTACGCCTTCAATGCTATCCAAAGTAGCCCTTCTCAGGTTCCTCAAGACAGGTTAATGGAATGTTCCAGGAAAAATAAGTGTAACTCTGTGAGATATTCACACATCACAAGAGTTTCTAAGAAAGCTTCTTTCTGTTTTCATGTGAGGATATTTCCTTTGTCACCATAAGCTTCATTGCTAAGAATATCCCATTGCAGATTTCAAGAAAACTGTGTTAGCAAACTGATCACTGAAGAGACAGGTGTAACTCTGTGAGTTGCATTCATACATCGAAGTGCATTTTCCCAGAAGGCTTCTTTCCAGTTTTATCTGAAGATATTTCCTTTTTCACAGTAGCCCTCAATGAGTTCCCAAATATCACTTTGCAGAATCCACGACAACTGTGTTAGCAAACTGTTCCAAGAAAGGGGGGAATTCTGTGATGAAGTCACATCAGAAAGCAACCTCTCAGAAACGCTTCCTCTAGTTATTTCTGAGGATATTTCCTTTTTCACAATGGGCCCCAATGGGCTCCCAATAACTTTGCAGATTCCACGAAAAGAGTGTTAGCAAACTGCTTCATGAGGACTAAGTTGTAACTCTGCGAATGAATTCACATCACAAAAGTTTCTCAAAAAGATTCATTCACGTTTTGAACAGATGATATTTCCTTTATCAGCATAGGCCTCAATGCAATCCAAAGTAGCCCTTCTCGGGTTCCTCAAAGCAGTGTTAATGGATTGTTCCTGGAAACATAATTGTCACTCTGTGAGATGAATTCACACATCACCAAGAAGTTTCTAAGACAGCTTTTTTCTAGTTTTCATCTGAGGATATTCCTTTGTCACCGTAATCATTGGGCTAAGGAGTACCCATTGCAGATTTCAAGAAAACTGTGTTAGCAAAGTGATCACTGAAGAGAAAGGTGTAACTCTGTGAGTTGCATTCATACATCGAAGTGCATTTTCCCAGAAGGTTTCTTTCCAGTTTTTATCTGAAGATATTTCCTTTTTCACCATGCCCTCAATGAGCTCCCAAATATCACTTTGCAGAATCCACGACAACTGTGTTAGCAAACTTTTCCAAGAAGGGAAGTGTGGAACTCTGTGTGATGCAGTCTCACCTCAGAAAGCAATCTTCAGAAGCCCTCTAGTTATTCTAGGGTTATTCCTTTTTCACAATGGGCCCCAATGGGCTACCAAATACATTGCGGATTCCAAGAAAAGAGAGTTATAAACTGCTTCATGAGGACTAGCTGTAATCTGTGGATGAATTCTAGATCACAAAGAAGTTTCTCAGAAAGCTTCTTTAACGTGTTGAACTGATGATACTTCCTTTATCAGCATAGGCCTAATGCGATCCAATTAGCCCTTCTCGGTTTCCTCATAGACAGTGTTAATGGACAGTTCAGGAAACATAAGTGTAACTCTGGGAGATGAATTCACACATCACCAAGAAGTTTCTAAGAAAGCTTCTTTCTAGTTTTCATCTGAGGATATTTCCTTTGTCACCGTAGGCTTCATTGAGCTAAAAAGTATCCCATTGCAGATTTCAAGAAAACTGTGTTAGCAAACTGATCACTGAAGAAACGTGTAACTCTGTGAGTTGCATTCAGACATCGAAGTGCATTTTCCCAGAAGGCTTCTTTCCAGTTTTTTCTGAAGATATTTCCTTTTTCACCATTGCCCTCAATGAGCTCCCAAATATCACTTGGCAGAATCCACGACAACAGTGTTAGAAACTTTCCAAGAAGGGAAGGGTGGAACTCTGTGTGATGAAGTCACACATCAGAAAACAATGTCTCAGAAAGCTTCTCTCTATTAATTATCTGAGGATGTTTCCTTTTTCACAATGGGCCCCAATGGGCTCCCAAATATCACTTTGAAGATTCCACCAAAAGAGTGTTAGCAAACTGCTTCCTGAGGTCTCTGCTGTAACTCTGTGAGATGAATTCACAGATCACAAAGAAGATTCTCAGAAAGCTTCTTTCGCGTTTTGAACTGATGATATTTCCTTTATCAGCGTAGCCCTCAATGCGATTAAAAGTAGCCCATCTCAGGTTCCTCAAAGACAGTGTTAATGGACTGTTCCAGGAAACATAAGTGTAACTCTGTGAGATGAATTCACACATCACCAGAAAGTTTCTAGGAAAGCTTCTTTCTAGTTTTCATCTGAGGATATTTCCCTTGTCACCGTAAGCTTCATTGAGCTAAGAAGTATCCCATTGCAGATTTCAAGAAAACAGTGTTAGGAAACTGATCACTGAAAAGAAACCTGTAACTCCCTCAGTTGCATTCATACTTCGAAGTGCTTTTTCCCAGAAGGATTCTATCCAGTTTTTATCTCAAGGTATTTCCTTTTTCACCATAGCACTCAATGATCAACCAAATATTACTTTGCAGAATCGACGACAACAGTGTAAGCAAACTGTTCCAAGAAGGGAAGTGTGGCACTATGTGTGATGAAGTCACAAATTAGAAATCAATCTCTCAGAAACCTTCACAAATTAGAAATCAATCTCTCAGAAACCTTCTCTCTAGTTATTCTCTGAGGATATTTCCTTTTTCACAATGGGCCCCAATGGGCTCCCAAATATCACTTTGCTGGTTACACGAAAAGAATGCTAGCAAACTGCTTCCTGCAGTCTCAGCTGTAACACTGTGAGATGAATTCACAGAACACAAAGAAGTTTCCAAGAAAGATTCTTTCACGTTTTAACTGATGATATTTCTTTTATCAGCGTAGGCCTCAATGCGATCCAGACTACCATTTCTCAGGTTCCTCAAAGACAGTGATAATAGACTGTTCCAGGAAACATAAGTGTAACTCTGTGAGTTGAATTCACACATCACCAAGAAGTTTCTAAGAACGCTTCTTTTTAGTTTTCATCTGAGGATATTTAATTTGTCACCATGAGATTCATTGCACTAAGAAGTATCCCATTGCAGATTTCAAGAAAACTGTGTTAGCAAAGTGATCACTGAAGGGAAACGTTTTACTCTGTGAGCTGCATTCATAATCGAAGTGCATTTTCCCAGATAACTTCTTTCCAGCTTTTATCTGAAGATATTTCCTTTTTCACCATAGCCCTCAATGAGCTCCCAAATATCACTTGGCAGAATCCAGGACAACAGTAGTAGCAAACTGTTCCAAGAAGGGAAGAGTGGAACTCTGTGTAAGGAAGTCACACCTCAGAAAGCAATCTCTCCGAAAGCTTCTCTCTAGTTTTTATCTGAGGATATTTCCTTTTACACAATGGGCCCCAATGGGCTCCCTAATATCCCTTTGCAGATTCCACGAAAAGAATGTTAGCAACCTGCATCATGAGGACTAATTTGTAACATTTTGAGATTAATTCACAGATCACAAAGAAGTTTCTCAGAAAACTTCTTTCACGTTTTGAACTAATAATATTCTTTCATCAGCGTAGGACTCAATGCGTTCCAAAGGATCCCTTCTCAGGTTCCTCAAAGACAGTGTTAATAGACTGTTCCAGAAAACATAAGTGGAGCTCTGTGAGATGAATTCACAAATCCAAAGAAGTTTCTAAGGAAGCTTCTTTCTAGTTTCATCTGAAGATATTTCCTTTGTCACCGTAAGCTTCGTTACGCTAAGAAGTATCCCATTGCAGATTTCAAAAAAACCGTCAGGAAACTGATCACTGAAGAGAAACGTGTAATTCGGTTAAGTGCATTCATACATCGATGTGCATTTTCCCAGAAGGCTTTTTGCAGTTTTTATCTGAAGATATTTCCTTTTTCACCATAGCCGTCAATGAGCCACTAATATCACTTTGCAGAATCCACGACAACGGTGTTAGCAAACTGTTCCAAAAAGGGAAGGATGGAACTCTGTGTGATGAAGTCACACATCAGAAAGCAATCTCTCAGAACGCTTCTCCCTAGTATTATCTGAGGATATTTCCTTTTTCACAATGGACCCCAACTCTCCCAAATATCACTTTCCAGATTCCACGAAGAGTGCTAGCAACCTGCTCCCTGAAGTCTAAGTTGTAACTCTTTGAGATGAATTAACAGAGCACAGAGAAGTTTCTCCGAAAGCTTCCTTCACGTTTTGAACTGATGATATTTCCTTTACCAGCGTAGGCCTCAATGCGATCCAAAGTATCCCTTCTCAGGTTCCTCAAAACAGTGTTAATGGACTGTTCCAGGAAACATAAGTGTTACTCGGTGACATGAATTCACACATCACGAAGAAGTTTCTGAGAAAGCTTCTTTCTAGTTTTCATCTGAGGATATTTCCTTTGTCACCATCAGCTTCCTTGCGGTAAGAAGTATCCCATTGCAGATTTCAAGAAATGTGTTAGCAAACTGATCACTGAAGAGAAAGTTGTAACTCTGTGAGTTGCATTCATACACCGAAGTGCATTTTCCCAGAAGGATTTTTTCCTCTATCTATGTGAAGATATTTCCTTTTTCACCGTAGTCCTCAATGAGCTCCGAAATATCACTTTGCAGAATCCACGACAACTGTGTTAGCAAACTGTTCCAAGAAAGGAAGGGTGGATCTCTGTGATGAAGTCACAGATTAGAAAGCAATCTCTCAGAAAGCTTCTCTCTACTTATTAACTGAGGATATTTCCTGTTTTACAATGGGCCCCAATGGGCTCCCAAATATCACTTTCCAGATTCCACGAGGAGAGTGTTAGCAAACTGCTTCATTTGGATTAAATTGTAACTTTGTGAGATGAATTCACAGATCACAAAGAAGTTTCTCAGAAAGCTTCTCTCACTTTTTGAACTGATGATATTTCCTTTCTCAGCGTAGGACTCAATGCGATCCAAAGTAGCACTTCTCAGGTTACTCAAAGACAGTGTTAATGGACTGTTCCAGGAAACAAATGTGTATCTCTGTGAGACGAATTCACACAACACCGAGAAGTTTTTTGAAAGCTTCTTTCTAGTTTTCATCTGAGGATATGTCCTTTGTCACCGCAAGCTTCATTGCGCTAAGAAATATCCCATTGCAGATTTCAAGAAAACTGTTAGGAAACTGATCACTGAAGACAAACGTGTAACTCTGTGAGTTGCATACATACATCAAAGTGCATTTTCCCAGAAGGCTTCTTTCCAGTTTTTATCTGAAGAGATTTCCTTTTTCACCATGCCTCAATGAGCTCCCAAATATCACTTTGCAGAATCCACGACAACAGTGTTAGCAAACTGTTCCAAGAAGGGAAGGTGGAAGTCTGTGTGATGAAGTCACACATCAGAAAGCAATCTCTCCGAAAACTTGTCTCTAGTTATTATCTGAGGATATTTCCTTTTCACAATGGGCCCCAAAGGGCTCCGAAATATCACTTTGCAGATTGCACGAAAAGTGTGTTAGCACACTGCTTCATCAGGACAAAGTGTAACTGTGTAAGATGAATTCACCCATCAAAAAGTAGTTTATGGGAAAGCTTCTTTCTACTTGTCATCTGGTGATATTTCCTTTGTCACCATAAGCTTCATTGCGCTAAGAAGTATCCCAGTGCAGATTTCAAGAAAACTGTGTTAGCAAACTGATCACTGAAGAGAAACGTGTAACTCTGTGAGTTGCATTCATGCATCGAAGTGCATTTTTCCAGTAGGCTTCTTTCCAGTTTTTATCTGAAGATATTTCCTTTTTCACCATAGTCCTCAATGAGCTCCCAAATATCACTCTGCAGAATCCACGACAACAGTGTTAGCAAACTGTTCCAAGAAGGAAAGGGTGGAACTCTGTGTGATGAAGTCGCACCTCAGAAAGAAATCACTCAGAAAGCTTCTCTCTAGTTATCTGAGCATATTGACTTTTTCACAATGGGTCCCAAAGGGCTCCCAAATATCACTTTGCAGATTCCACGAAAAGGGTGTTAGCAAAGTGCTTCATGAGGACTATGCTGTAACTCTGTGAGATGAATGCACAAATCACCAAGAAATTTCTTTGAAACCTGCTTTCTTGTTTTCATCTGAGGATATTTCCTTTGTCACCATAAGCTTCCTTGCGCTAAGAAGCACCCCATTGCAGATTTCAAGAAAACTGTGTTGCGAAACTGATCACTGAAGAGAAACGTGTAACTCTGTGAGATACATTCATACATCGAAGTGCATTTTCAAAGAACGCTTCTTTCCAGTGTTTATCTGAAGATATTTCCTTTTTCACCATAGCCCTCAATGAGCTCCCAATTTTCACTTTGCAGAATCCACGACGACAGTGTTAGCAAACTGTTCGAGAAGGGAAGGGTGGAACTCTGTGTGATGAAGTAACACATCAGAAAGCAATCTCTCAGAAAGCTTCTTTATAGTTATTATCTGAGGATATTTCCTTTTTCACAATGGTCCCCAGTGGACTCCCAAATATCAGTTTGCAGATTCCACGAAAAGAGAGTTAGCAAACTGTTCCTGAGGT